>NC_141037.1:37532500-37785000 GCF_052040795.2 Danio rerio
CAGACCTCACAAAACCCCAGAATCCTCTTCAGGGCTGGTTTTTAATTGGCTCATTTCCTGACTCTGAAGTAGTTGTTTTAATTGACTAGGATCTTTATTGGCTAATAGGAAGCAAATGGACAGAGGGGGAAAGAAACTCAAGGGAAAGGAGAGGCCGAGACTGATTCACGCTGACATCCGTGGGACGATTTTCCAGTCTAATATTGCCAGATCTCAAACATATCCTAGGATGGATGATATTAATGTCCTCTCTTCTGAATACGAATTCACGTTTCACAATTCTGATGACCTTGAGCATATTTATGCTTGCTTTCTTATAGCATCAGCATATTTTGAAAAAGTAATGTTATTTTGAAGTTAGATTCTGTCAGCTGTGTTTTTATGTGACAGTTTAAACTGTAATAAGATGTTATGGAAATGTTCGGCAGACAAGTTGTCAATGCAAACACAAATGACCACGTGAAGGAACGATGACCTGAGGTAGAAATATATCAAGCTATACGGCAGGGGGGACAACAGAGGAAGTCTGAAATCTGACAGTGTGTCAGGTTTAATAAGAAGACTCGGTATAAACCAATATAAACCATCAGGAGTGATTAAATGATGAAACACACTCTACATAATTCTTAACCCACCTGTATCACAGATGTGAGCTGACAGCTTTAGAGACATGCTCGCATTGCCATTCCATGTCCTGGGGTTTCATTGGGAATTTTCACGGAATACCATCAGGCATGTTTCTGTAGCACACAGAAATAAAATACACAAGCTGTCACTGAGGCAGTACCTTTTCAAACACATTTGTACTTAAGCATCCATAATGGTACCTTAAATGTTCCATGAAGCGATTGTAAAATGTGCATTTTTTTATTTGATATATGACATAATCTTAATTAAAAAAAATAAAGTAAGGGGGGGATATAGAGTAGCTCTTCCCGAGGTGACGTGAAAACAAACACATTGATCCATAGGTGGATGTGACAAACTGCAAGCTTTGGATGTTTATATCAGTCACTGTTTTTGGAGCACACTATCTAAACATCTATAGATAGCAAAATCAAAACATATATACACTCACAGAAATATTTCATCCAAAAATTAAGATTTATGTAATTTTATTACATGACAAATTCCCATTTATATTTTTTTCATAATTTTAACACAAATCTACCAAATAAACTTTATACTATTTATTTTCATAAGGATAATAAAACCTATTTATTTTAAATGCATAATCCTCAGCTTTACGTAATTAGTTCATGTAAAGTGTAATTATTCTAAATTAATAATAAAAAGTGTATTTATTTAAAATACACAAAGTTTATTGTATAAATTGCATAATAATTAAGAGAACTAAATCGGGGTAACTAAAAAATATAAATAACATTTATTTGAATCATGTTTAATGTATGCTTATATACTAAACCAAATCAAACAATGCATCACATTGAATTAGACCAACTGGAAAATTCCAGATTTATTTATATTTATATTTTATACAAAACTCTGGATTGAGCCAAGTTAACATCAGCCAACATTTAGGAAACCATCCATATGAACCCACTTACACAGCCACACTCGAACATCACATGACTGCTTGGACACCCAAAAAAATAAATAAATAAAACATAAAACTGTACTCAGAGATCCATTTTCAGTTGCTAATTAACATATCATTATAGAACTAGGAAATCATTTTAACATATCTCTGGGTTGGAGCACAATGTGAAAAAAAAATGGGTAGGGGCTGTATAAGTTATTATTTTTAGCCAAATCACTGGAGCAATTTCAGTTTCAGTGTCTGTACTTTCGGGGAAAGCTTGGTTGAGTCCAGGTCCATCAGGATTTTCTGGTACACCTCAAATGTACACTTCAGGCTTTTAGGGTAGTTCAAATTGAGTGCGTAGATCAGGCCATATAACATAACCCATGCATGAGTGACACTCTACAGGTTGTGGAGAACCTCCACACCTTCCAGCACAACACGGACATCAGTGAAGCGTCCATCACCTTGACCATGATCCTTTGATTGTACTTTGTAGATGCCCATGGTCTTTCCTGCCATGTCTTCCTCTGCCTCTCTGGATTCAATGTCCTGGAATGTAAAAACACACACTTATAATATTACACACACGCATGCACGCACACATACGTACATCTTTTCATTAAAGCAGACAGCATATATGCATTCATGAGAACGGAATGGATGCAAGTTCAGGATAATGACCTTAAGACCTGATCACCCCCTAAAAGCCTGGAAAAATAAAAGTCACAAGGCTGTGGATAATAAGTTAACAACAACACAATGCATTTTTATCTCCAGTTGTGCAATTTCCTATTAATGTAACAACAACAATATAATATCTGAAAATTATACAAGTATTAGTCTTGTTCTCACTTGATTATGGGTCAACCCTTCACTTGGGGTGAGGTTTTCTATTTTAGAACGGAGGGATTTCCGGGGAGACTGCAGAGATTTTTCTTCCAATGAAGCCATTAACCTGCCACAAAAAAATGCAGTTAAAAAAAGTTAACTAAAAATGGAGACGCTTCTCATGAATGCTGTGCACCTTTCTGCCAATGTAACAATTTATAATCTGACAATCAAGTCAGGATGAGTGTAGTATGTCCATCAAGCCTGAAACTTAAAGGGATAGTTCACCCAAAAATAAAATTTTTACTCACCCTCGTGTTGTTCCAAATCCATATCAGCTCTGTTTATCTTCAGAACACAAATTCAGATATTTTGGATCTGATCCTCCCATAGACACCACTGAAAGTGCACATTCAAATTACACAAACCTACTAAAAACATAGTTAATGTAGTCCATGTGACATGGGTCACTCAATTTTAACATGATAAAGCAACAAGAATACTTTTTGGCTGAAAAAATTATAAAAATAAAGACTTTATGTTTGTGGACTTTAAATTGTGCATTTTCAGTGATGTCTATGGGAGGATCAGAAAGCTCTCAGATTAAATCCAAAATATCTTAATTTGTGTTCCAAAGATGAATGGAGGTGATACGGGTTTGGAACAACACGAAGGTGAGTAATTGATGACAAACTTTTCATTTTTGGGTGAACTATCCCTTTAAGAGTTCCATCCTGATGAAGCGGTTTCTTCCAATGAAATTACTCTAATAAACCGCAGGTGCACCATGACGTTACATACTGCTATAAAGCTCCTATCATTACATAAAACGATAGAGTTTACTCCACATCCATTAGCCCCAACAGTAAAAAGATCCATGCTTTTAATTGTACTGCTTTATTTACCTTTTGACATTGGGCTTTGGCTTCACTGACTGCCTCAGATCCTCCACTACCTTTTGAGAGAGAGAGAGAGAGAGAGAGAGAGAGAGAGAGAGAGAGAGAGAGAGCGGGCGAGACAAAGAAGAATAATTATCTCCTTGTTTTTCTGTATAGACAGCAACCATAATTATACTAAAAGGTGTGCTAATAAATGAAGACAGAAATTACAATATTTTGTAAACTACATTGTTAAAAAAAATACAAGAACCCACCAAAATCTAATTTTATATATTTTTAAAATCTATGTTACACCTGTAAGATAACAATTGAATACAAAAGAAAGAAAGGAGAAGGAGAGAAGGACCGTACAGTGGGGGACAACAGTGAAAGAGCAGGAGGAAGAGAAAAAGAGACTAAGAGGAGAGTAGGGTGGAGACTGAGGTAGGGAGAGGGCAAATAAAATGGAAAACAGCTGATTAGTCCTTTACCTTTACTAAAATGTCCACATACTTGCCATATCTTCAGAGACGGCAAGAAGGCTTCCTTGTGTGTGATGTTCTCAAGGCGCTTGAGTTCGTAAGCAGACAGTCCAGAACATGCATCCTGATGATACAAGGCACTTCTTAATAAACATTTCCAAAATCATATCAATGCAGTAAAATCATTTCAGTTTCATGAGCACTAGGAAATGTCTGTGTCATCACCTTGTTGTTTAGGCGAGGATTGTTGTTTCTGGCGGAGAAGGGGCATGTGGGTGCCAGAACCCAGACAACTTCATCTTCAGGTTCCTCTGAACCAAGCGGATTTAATTCCCTCAGAGTGACAGCTCTACCACCATTTACCTTGCATGATTTTTTTTATTCAAAACAACCGAATGGACTCAATGTTGAAATACTGGTGGTCAATGTGTCCTAATGTCCATTCCATTCTCATGAACAATCCATATTATCTAGATGGAAAAATTACTGGCACACTATTCTGATACATACCACATATTCTTTACCAAGTGTGTCCAGGTCTTCATTGAGGTAGATGCTCAGACAGCTCATCACACAATCTCGCCTCACATTGACATCTTCATTCTGTTAAAAGCCAACAGATTCAAAGACATTTATCTTCTTGACCACACCAATCACCTTGTTTTACACTGCAAAAACTAACAATCTTATAAAGTTTATTTGTAATGGAAACTCATTTTCAGGCTCTTTAAAATAAGATGATTGTTACATCTTTCTATAAAGCAAGTAAACTCCCATTGATTTCAGTTAATTTTAATTGTTGTTTAATTTTATTATTCTATATACAAGGCTTTACAGTATAAAATGCTAAAAGCAAGTTTCGATAACACTGATATTGTTTTATATAAATTTTAATCAATTTCAGCATTATATTGAAAATCTATTTTATATTACATTGACTGAACATTAATTAAAAGTTCATCTAATATGTTATACATGTTAACGTGTAGATCTTTTAACTTATACTTACAAAAATCTACGTTGCAACGTGGAGGTGAGAACACGGTGAGAGGAAAACTAAGAAAATACCACCAGTTACGTTTCTGGAAAAAAGAAAGTAAGAATAAAATAAGTGGTGTCATTCAGTTCTGTAATCTAACTAGCCGTAAAACAGCAAACATTAGCTTACATATTACAGTGACAATTCTTGACTTCAAATTCGATTCTCTTTATTTTCACAAACATAAAAACCAACAGCAATGGGTTAATTTGATTAATTGATGCATTTTAAAGTTGTTTGGCTAAGCTTAATGAAGTTATGATTCTAACGGGCATCTGTATTCTCCGGTAAACCAATGTACAATAAAACCGTTTAAAAAAATCACAAACTACATAAAACTTACCATAAATGAATTAATGTTATATACACTTGATGCTAAATAAAAAAATAATTAGAACAGGAGCCATACAACAAAGGATGTTTCGGATTACTTACCAACATGTGTGTGACGGATTCCCACAATATCCCGAGGGCTTGTGTCCAGCAAAAATGATGTCATTTCCTGTTTCCAAATTGATTTTTTTCATAACTTTGATGAAAACCAATCACATAAACTTTAAATAACAGAATCTTGTTTGTTTTATAACTCTTATTATTCAAACAATGTTAGTATTTATTAACTAAATGCATTAAATAAATTGTATAATTGATTAAATCTTTTAGAGTATATTTACTTTTAATGTATAGATTTTAAAAATATTAGTTTTTAAATAAAGTCAAATAGATGTAAATGCATAAAAACTAACTCTGCCATGAATCATTTCTGTGAGTGTAACTTTCATGGCAACTTTAAATGCCTACATAAACATATTAGTGTCTAAAATGTAGATTAGTCCTTTAAAAAAAAGTATACCAGTGTACCTTTTGAAAAGGTGAAATCCCAGTGGCTGCTTTTGTACACACTGAGTCTTTAGGTAAGAGCTAAGGCAAAACAAGAGTATGGTATGAGAGACTTTCATAAAGATTAACCTTTGCCTTTAATACTTGTAATGCACTGTATTGACAGATTGTAAAATCACAAGTGAACTGATGCACTTGAGTTTGTTTACCACAGAGAAAGAGGATGTGCACACAAATATACTAATATGGGATAAGGCACTTGTAGTGCATACTTTAATGTAGCACAGGCTGTGAATAACAGGTAATAACATTGTACATAATATTCCATTTGTTGTGTAAGAGTTAAAAATGTGTTGAAATAAAGTTAGACTCTACTCTCAAAAAATCTTGTGTAAAAAAGTGGAGAGGAAAAGAAAAGGAAAATAACAGGAAGTAATGAGAGAAATGCATGAGAGTAGTCTGTGAATTCATGCAGAAATCACACTATGAAAATAAACCATACTTTCCAAGCACATAAGTTGAGTTGGACTCTTCTATCAAGTGGCCTCAACAGACAGGGTAATAGCCAAAAAACCCCGGATAAAACTCGGTAAGAGTATAAAGCCCCATCAGGCTGAGTTTTAGAGTTGCACTAAGCAATCTTCTAGCTTCATAAGACTTTAGTGCATCATTAGGAGCCACTAATGGTAATTAAAGTTGGTTTTGAATGATTTTTAAACTTGACTTGACCATATTGACCATATGGATTACAGAAAGACAACCCTGAAAAAAGTGTTGCATGCAGAACTGTTGCAAACAATTTATTTGTGTTGAATTTAAACAAACAAATTAAATTAAATAATGTTCAGCTTAATTTGTTTGTTTAAATTCAACCTAAATAAATTGTTCAAAGCCACTTAACATTAAAAAATTGAGATAATCCAAAGAATCATCTTTGAATATTTTTTTTCAGTGAACTTGCAGCTCCAAAAAAAAAAAAAAGTAACTACTTGTTTGATCCCCTGTGAGTGAGTGCATTTCATTTTGAGCTAGAAATGTTTACGTTTTTAGCTTAGTCAAGCTCTGCCTTCTAAAAATGCTCAACAATGCCAAAATGACTGATATGGTCAATCAAATTAATCTAGGCAGAGTTTACAGAAGTAGTGGAAAGACCAGTTAAACACAGGGAGTACGTTAAGGCTGAAGTACAGTATACTGTAGCAAAACATTTAAAACTGTTATATTATAAAAAGGTTAAATAATAATATCCAGTGATGCAAACTATATGAATTAAAAATAATGATTTTTAACAATTAACAATTAATTAACAATGAATAATTTGATTAAGCAGAACTTTCAAAATTAAGCAAGAATGAACCTGCTGTCCTCCAAGATTTCAAAGGCAGAAAAGCACCGATAAAACACATCTGTTAATTGACAGTCTCCCAAAATTATTATTATTATTATTGTCATTATTATTTTTATTGATTTTCAGTTCAAAGACAAGACTTTTATTGACACTTTTGAAACAATATATTGCAACCCAGTCTCATGTTGATTACATACCTTAATATACATTTCTGGAGAGAGCAGAATTCCTCCAAGGAGGTATTCTTTTTTTGCAGTTTTTGTTTTCGCAAATTCGCTAAAGGCACACTTTTACAGATCCCAAGTTTCTCTCATGGGTTTGCCATTTGTGTCTGCTGTTCACGCTAAGGCCGCTGTTGACTAACTAACTAACTGACTGACCAACTTACCGATCCCCCCACCCCCACCCTCCCTCTTCCCTAAACCCAACCAATAGTGTTTTAAAAAGCAAAGATTGACACACCCACCCCCTTCCCTAAACCCAACCAGTGTTTTCCACTCCTTACCATGGCTTATTTTTTACCATGTTTTAAGATTTTACCACTTTCTCACCCTTTTATTTACTTGTTTATTTTATATTTTGGCTTTTATCTTACCTGCTGAAAACGTTCACCAGACTCAAACCCCATTGTCTCAAGTCTGTCGATGTATGTGTTAAGCTACCGGATAAACTGGTAACAGCAGAAAAGCCATCCATACAGCTGGTAAGCAAGCAAAGGAACAGCGTCATATTGCACCATAGTGTTCATTTTAAAGATGAAATGCAGCCAAACGTAGCTCTGCTACAAAATTCAAGATCTCCAGAAACGTAAATAGGGTTACGTTTTCGTAATGAGTCTACGTTGATTTGTTGTCTGGTTTGAGTAGATTAACACTACAAAAAACAATGAGCTGCCAGTACATTGTAAAAAATGCAAGGCTCCACGCAATTCATACATGTTGTCCCAACACAAATCGATTAGGTTAGGGTTAGGTACTCTATTTTTTAAGTTTTAGCCTATTAAGTTTTCCTCCCCCCAAAACAGTTTAAGATTCTATAATGTAATTTGAAAGCCGAAAAAAAAAAAAAACCCAGCTATGAATAAAGACTAGTTAATTAACAGATCGTACAGTAAGCATTTCTTGTCTTTTTAATATGTCAAATAAGTAAAAAATAAATAAATAAATAAATAAATAAATAAATAAATAAATAAATAAATAAATAAATAAATAAATAAATAAAAATAACCCAACAAATATTGCAGATTTTTAGATAAGCAAAAAGAAGTTTGAGGAAACTCTTCAACAACTTTTTTTATTGAGTTGCTTAAAAAGATTGGATGCAGAGTACTCAAGTACAACATTATTAGTGATGTATGTACACTTAAAGGTAAATGAGCTTCTCCATTTACATAGACAAGGACTCTTTTTTCTCTCTAAGAGCCAATTTATCCAGACGCTCTGGATTTGCTTGCCCATTAGCTTTCTAATGAAGACACCAGTCATTTAAACACTGCTCTTAACCTGACAGCTCAGAACCGCATTCACATCACAACAAAAGCCAAATGGATCTTTTGACAGCGCGTGATTGCTGAGATACAACAGTTCAGCAGCAGATATCGGTCTCAGAGCTTCCAGACAGTTATGAATATTTCAATCAGCATAAGGCTTTAATAATGTCATAGCCAAAACCAATCAGAGAAGATCTGCGGGCCACAGGGGCTGTCATTCAAGAGGGAGAAAAATAGTGAGGATGTTAGGTCTTCTGTTTGGGGAAAGCACCTGTCAATCACAACCAGAGCAGCAGGAAAGCATCTGGCCTGTCCAATCAGGAGACGTCCCAGCACAGCAGGTCCGGGACCAGCAAGAGGAAAGCCATCTGGAAAAAGGCTGGACTCTGAAAGGCCCACACATCTTCGGGATGACACGCGACAGGTAGACTACGACTTGACGTGATCTAATAAAACGCATCGAGGCTAAATCTGTCACTCAGACAAAGAGTCGCACAACTCTCTAATGAGTGTAAATCCCAGCGCTCTAATACACATGTACCATATTTTTGGCATTAACAGCAGGACAGATTGGGTAACAGCACATTACTGATAACTGGTTGCAGGCATCTTTCAACTGAGCACACATTTCATCACTGTCTCAACATGTAGGTGAACTGGAAACACACCAGGATGTCTAACATAACATAGGGAAGTCTTAGACGAAATGTTCACACATATTTATCACAGTAAAATGCATTCATTTTACATTTTTGCCAGCTGTGCTTATCAGAATTGCACAATTCAAAAGTGAGTGACAATACTTCAGATATTTTAGGGTGGCATACTGGATAATGTAGTACATATCTTGCTAGTATATTCAACTCTATGACTACCCTGTGTGAAATCATCTGAGGTGTCTTTCCTTTTCCTAAACAAACTGGGATTTTTTTTAGATTTACTTAATCTAACAGTATATGATTGGTGAAAGATCCAAATTTGTAGAGATTTTATCAACCCAAGCTCATTCTGAAAACGTAGCCTCGCGGACATTTCTGGAGACCGCGATTTATGTGGCTGGAGGTACGCATGGCTGTTTTTTTTTTTCTACTCTTCTTTCGCGCTCGTCGGCTGACGGCTCACCTATGTGTGGAGAGCTTTCCAGCCGTAACCAGTTTGTCTGGTTAGCTCATCGTGTTTCGTAGCGGAGCGGAGGCCCAGAGGGGGGCCGGTTGCGACGACCTGGTTTGAACACGGGGAAGAGCGGTTCCAGAAATCAGGTAAGACAAAAAACAGAATCCAAAACATGAAGCGAACGAGTTCATAATGGGGCAAGAATGCGGTGAAATACAAAAATGCGGTCAAAATCAGACGAGGGCTTTTCTTTTTTCTGGACGGCTTTTGTAAATTGTTGCTTGGGTTTAGGGAAGGAGGAGGGGGAGGGTGGGTCAGCCGATTGGTTGGCCGCCCAGTCAATCTTTCAGTCATTCAGTCAGTCAGTCGGACAGACGGTCGCTCGACAGCGGCCTCCGGCTGCTTTACGTGAAAACAGCGTGAGCGTGAACGGCGGCGGATTTGCAAAAACTAAAACTGCACGAATACATACTTCTCAAGACATTTCGGGGTCTCCAGAAACGTGCGCGGGGATACGTTTCCAGAATAAGCCTAGGTTAGATATTATTGACAAATGTTATTTGAAAAATGAGATTTCACATCACAAACTTCAACAATGGCATTCATATTGACATTTTTATTTATTTATTTATTTATTTATTTATTTATTTATTTATTTATTTATTTATTTATTTATTTATTATTTTTTTTTTATTAATTCATATTACAGCATGTTTTATTTTTTAAATGGTATGAAGAAAATAAAAAAAAAAACAGAAATAAAAGTGAATTGTCAATTCGGTAACACTTTATTTTGATGGTTCATTTGAGTATTAGTAGACTGTCTACTTAATATCTGTTGATACTGCTGCTAAACAGATATTTAACTGATAAGATACTTTGCAAGTACATGTCAACTTACACTAACTCTAACCCTAACTCCAACCTAACAGTCTACCTATAATCTAATGAGAATTAGTTGGCATGTAGATGCAATGTAACTTAAATTTAACAAACAGACCATCAAAATAAAGTGACCGTCAAGTCTCTTATGAGTTTTGGTACAAAATGGTAAGCCATGATCCCTTTTTGCTTGAAAAGACTGAGAGGCCAACCAAACAAGCAAACATACTTTCTCATATAAATATATACATGTTGCGCCTGTTTACACCAGGGGTCCATTCTATGTGGATTAGTCAATTAGATTTGGTTATTGATGATTTGACAAGATCCAGCATAGTTTTGTTCTTCAAAACTCATCCGAGAGTTGTTAACATATTATCAGGTCTGGTAAACACAAACCTGCTCAGGATCAAGCTCATTTCATATAAACAGGATTAGATCTGGTCGTTTCATAGATATATACAAATGTCACCTACGCTTTTGTTGTCTATTGGAAGGAATGCATCAATAGAGCTGCCATTTCAGAACAGGGTAGCACTTCTTTGAAATCAATGTGGGACAAATGTGCAGTGGAGGACTGGCCATGCAGAGCCAGATATATATACATATATACATATATCTATAATCAGGAGTTTTTCCTGTGGTCAGTATGCAAATATACTGTATATATATACATATATATATATATATATATATATATATATATATATATATATATATATATATATATATATATATATATATATATATATATATATATTTTTTTTTTTAATTATTAAAATTATAATTATGTTCATGTCCTGAAACACACCTCCCTTTACTTTTGACAATTCACTTTATATATATATATATATATATATATATATATATATATATATATATATATATATATATATATATATATATATATATATATATATATATCTTGAATCTGATTAGCTGATAGCCGTGACATATTTAAGTAATATCACCATCCGTGCAGCGTCTTTACCCTTTGTGTATTACTCTGCCCACATCCAGCCAGCAACAAGTAGACACTACAGTTTGAAAAATATTATTGCGGTTAGTTAACAAAATATACTTTTGAGGCTTTTTTAGTCAAGAATATAGTTGTTTAGATTGCAACTATGCAGTTTATTTGCAAGAATAGTGCCTATTTTCATATATTTACAATTTCAGAGAGCTCGTCACCGGCCAAAGACGGTTGACGTTGTCTATTCACACGATAGCGCCAGATTCGCATAATAAGCCCTTGCTCAGTGTGTTCTCTTGAGCGCGAATAAAAAGCTAAAAAACGAAAGCCTTGTGGGTTTTTAAGGTGGACCGGATAGAGTCAATAAGAAGCTATGAATATGAGGCTGGATTCAGCCTTGTCCCTCCTTATCGCAAACACAACAGCAGTCTGGTGAGAAATCTCTGTAGATGGATGGCATTTCATGTCAGGTTCAGCCTTATAATCTGAAAATTTGCTGTTTTGTCATCACCTTAAAAGGGTCACACACACCAGAAGTGCCGCTTCACATTACGCTATAGAGAATCATTCAAATACTAGCTTTAAAGTGAAGTTGGTGAATTAGTAATGGCTTCTGCTGTTTTGACGTCAACTGCAAATGTGGATGAGTGTTGGAAGAAAGTAGTTCCTAATGCAAAAGGGTTTTAGACTCTCTGTTTGATTTTCTTTTTTATGTACAAGATTGTGCCCTTTAACTGTTGTATAAACGCAATATCAGTCTCGTAGCAGTGTGCTTTGGCTGTATATCAACACTGGTGGGGCGCTAACGCTTTGGCCTGCAGCCTCGTGCTAATATACAGCCAATCATGGAAAAAAGGACATCAACAGTGCCATTTTTCATGTTGATTTTATAGGACACTTGACTGTTACAATACAATCACTTTTTAGATATACATTTATCAGTGGAAATCTTTCCAGATCAGCTCCAAAACTGTTCACTTTCATGGGCCCCGATGAACAGAACAATCAAAGACGTACCCCAGGAAATCACAGAGAACACGAAGTTGTGCACTATACATTCCCCAAATCATCATCATCATGATTAATAGTGGATTACACATCATAAAAATAGAGAGCCAATTACTGCTGTAAATTAGAAAGCCAGCATTACCACCATGCTAATAAGCGCTGAACATAATTGCATTTACTGCAGTATAGCCAGACGAGATAGATAAAGTCCCCCTCTATCTCATTAATCTCTCAATAACGTCCACTGCGTATTTTGCCCATTATCACTATGATTATATATCGAGAGTCTGCCCTAAAAAGAAGGAACAGAAAGCGAGCGTATCTCCAAGCTCGAGGAAGGGTTTTCTCTAGCCCTTGTAAAGAGCATAAAACAGATAATTGCCAAAAAAAAGAGAGGAAAAAAAGTCTCTTTTGTGCAACGGTCTGAAAGGAGAAACTCTCTAAGCTTGGAGAAGATAAAGCCCAAAACAAAAGCAGGCTGAATGGTCACAGGATTAGCTTTAATAGCGGTAATTACCAGTAGGGAAAGCAGCCGGAGCTCTTTGCCTCCCTGGCCATCGCACAAGGCTGGAGGTGAGTGATGTTTTTGGGGGGTTGCATGCGTGAATCCAGGCCTCGACCAGCTGCCTGACTGACTGCCTACATTCATTTGTAAAACACTTGGGCGAACCCTCCACCGAGGCCCTATTTGCCACTAAAAGCTGCCATCTCCTCTCAGCCCCCAATAATGGCTCATGCATAGAAAAAAAGGGTCCTCCAATTCGGCTGCTTCTTGAATTACAATCCAGGGTTGATGGCGATGATGAGAGAGGCCTTTAAATGACTGTTCGCCTCCGCCACTATAGGACCCTCAAGCCACACAGGGCGGCCAAATGAAATACAATTATCCCTGTTGGCATTATAAAGAGAGCTAGCGGGGGTGTTGTTGTTTAGAGATGAGAGACGCTGTTTTAGACTTCAGAGACTTAAATGGTGGATTAATAAAACAGCCCAGCAACCTTGAATAAGAGCGTTAATGTCTGACCTGAGAGCAGTGCCTGTGCGGGATGCTTCTCGCGTGGCAGCTGCACCACTGTGAATTGGAGAAGTGCTGATTGGTTGCTTGGATGGAAATGAATTGTTTAGCTAATAGAGAGTCACACTGAGGGATGGTACAATGAAACATGAACGCAAGCAACCAGTGATTAAAGTGTTCCTTTTAAATATGTAGCAGCAATAGCTGTATCTCAAATAATAATATAAAATAATACATTTATGTCTTTAAATAGGGTGACGCAGTGGCGTAGTAGTGCTGGTTCATGCCTCGGCTGGGACAGTTGACATTTCTGTGTGGAGTATACATGTTCTCCCTATGTTTGCGTGGGTTTCTTCTGGTGCTCCGGTTTCCCACACAATCTAAAGTTTGTCCATGGTGTATGAGTGTGAATGAGTGTGTATGGATGTTTCCCAGAGATGGGTTGCAAGTGGATGGGCATTCGCTGCGTAAAACATATGCTGGATAAGTTGGTGGTTCATTCCGCTGTGATGACCCCAGATTAATAAAGGGACTAAGCCGAAAAGAAAATTTATGTCTTTAAAGACAATAAAAATTATAATTATATATATATATATATATATATATATATATATATATATATATATATATATATATATATATATATATATATATATATATATATATATATACATATATATATATATATATATACAATATGTACAAAACTGTTCTATCTGGCTCTCGAATCTAAACTCATTACAGTTTGACAAATATTGCAGATATTAGAAAACATACTTTTGTAGCTTTTTTAGGCGAGAATGTAATTGTTTAAATTGCAACTATTTAGTTTATTTATAAGGATAGTGCTTTTTTAAAATATTTATAGTTTCTGAGATTCAGCACATCGCCATCCATCAGCCTGTCATACTGAGCAGAGCAAAGACGGTTTACATTCAGCCACAAGATGGTGATAGAGACCGGAAAATAAGCCCTTAGAGGAGAAAAACATTTAAAAAATTTAAAAAGTAACAAAATCATTATAAAACATTTAAGTGACATTCTAAGTCAGTTTCTCTCTTTTGTATGTTGTAGTGCTGTATTCATACTATAGTAATCTGGTTGTGTTTGCTTTGCTTTGGTTTTATCTGGGTTAATAATTGTGATATCCCGATTGCAACAGATAAATAATGTGAAATGTCTGTAGACCAATGCCATTTCATGCCGTTCAGCCTTATAATCTTAAAATGTGAGCAAAAAAAATGTAATTGAAATACTAGCTCTAAAGTGACATTGGTGAAGTTAACAATTGTTTCTGCTGTTTTGACATCAGCTGCAGATGTGAATGAATGATGGAACAATGTAGTTTCTTATATATGATTATGCTGTTGAACTGTTGTATAAATGGCCTTATAATGTTGTATAAATTGGCTGTATGTCAGATCTTAACACAAAATAAATGACAGATATACGTGAAATACATTACTTATTATATGAAAAGTGAGGGCATATAATAAAAATATCTACAATATATAAATACATTTTAATGAAGCACTACATTGGAAGCATACACTGAGTGACCAACAGGTGTGTGATCAACCCGAGGGGGATTGCACAATCTGACGTGAGGCACAGGTCGGTGCTGCCTCAGATTGCTTTCTACACTGTAATTGAACTGGAGATACGCAAAATACAGACACTGACTCACCTGCCTCCCTGACTGCATGCATACATACATACTGTTAATATCTGAATTATTAGCCCCCATATTTTAATTTTTTTCCCCAAATTTGTTTAACGAAGATATTTTTTCAACGCATTTCTAAACATAATATTTTTAGAAACTCATTTCTAATAACTCTTTTTTTTTTTTTTACCTTTGCCATGACGACAGTAAAAAAAAAATATTTGACTAGATATTTTTCAAGACACTTATATACAGTTTAAAGTGAGATTTAAAGGCTTAACTAGGTTAATTAGGTATAGGCAGGTTAGGGTAATTAGACAAGTTATTGTATAACGATTGTATTGTATAAGACTTTCTTCAGAAGAAAAAATGTTATCAGACATACTGTGAAAATATCCTTGCTCTGTTAAACATTATTTGAGGAAAATATATATGTAGTTGCATGTAGTTGTGGTATATTCACAACACTAACATCATCACATGCTTAAATATATATTTGTCTTATTTGTGCCTCTAATAATGGTAAAGGCACCTTCTATACTTTTTTTTTACAACATGTTATTAAAGTTCAACCCAGGCTCATTGGAAATATGCATGTTTTGTTGCACATTTCAGATGACTAATCCACTAGAGGGTGCTATTTACATTATTGTCAATCTGAAATATGTTACGTAGAGTCATTTTGCTGTGCATTTAAGACGTAAAATGAACACAGTCACAAAAAAGCGGTGCTTTCCTAAACTCAACCAATAACACTTTCAAAAGCAACTGCATATAAAATAATGCATCCCTGTAAATATCATTAGTGTGAAAGGACACAGTCACACAGTTTGCTATGAAGTAATTTTTTTTTTTTTTTTGAGGTTCCACAAAAGTGTAGGCTAAAGCCCTATTCCCAGTGGGCCAGTGTTTTGTCTATGAAATTTCAGCTTTAACATACTGTAAATGTCTATGTTTGAGTAAAAGCAGAAATATACTGTTTTGTGTCTCTTTAAATGAAAATGAACTGCTGCTCTTTGGCCTATTTCTAGAAAAGGTGGAGTTATTGTAGCCTGTGCCTACACAGACCAAACATCAGTTTGTATTACCATGTCTGCTGCACTCACGTGACACTACAGTTATGCCTCATCATGAAAATTTATTATCTGCATGCGTTTTAAAGCCTTGTCAGTTTAAGCTCATGCATATCATGTGCGTATTAAAACTAAAATCTCTTTAGTGTCTTATTACACATCCTATCAAACACATTCAAGGTTAAACACAACGTTCTGATATGGCGTTTATGTCTATGAATGTAAACAGCAGGGAAATAAAGTAATTTTACAATGGATCTGTGTATTAAAATTGCAGCAGTGTGATATACAGAGCATAAGGCTGTTTTACCCTTTGTCTACACACACATTTATGTTCAATCACCATGTTAAAGTGAATTTTGCATACCAGGTCACCTTCATAAAAAGTAATGAGATAGTAAAAATGTGTCACATTCAAATCGGATTGTTTCACTAATTTTTATCTTGCATACACTTATGCTGGGTTCACACCACATCAATTGCTTTAGTTTACAAATGGGAGTTTTTGTTTTTTTTTCTCACACAAATATATATATATATATATATATATATATATATATATATATATATATATATATATATATATATATATATATATATATATATATATATATATATATAAAACCCTAAACCTATATATATAACTTGTGTGGAAGGCATGACGTGGGGTGAATATCACGTTTTCTGATATTTACAGAATGCAATACGTTAATATTTAACAGTGCCTTTAAAGAATTGTACAATTTTTATTCATTTCAGCAGTTTGTTAGGTATTTAATACTTAAAAATGCACAACAAAGTGCCTATATACACTACCTTGCTAAAAGCTTGTCGCCTATCAATTTTTTAGGAACAACAAATAATAACTTGACTTCTAGTTGATCATTTGGTATCAGAAGTGACTTATTTAAAAAGCAAAGGACTCCAGATTGTGCTTATTTTGCATAATAAAATATGATCATAATTTTTTTAAATATTTAAGTATAAGTGAAGTATAAGAAGGAGTGCTATCCTGCTGAAGTATCTGCCCTCTCCTGTGGTTTGTAATGTAATGAGCAGCACAAATGTCTTGATACCTCAGGCTGTTGATGTTGTCATCCACTCTGCAGATCTCTTGCACGCCCCCATACTGAATGTAACCTCAAACCATGTTTTTTTCTTCACCAAACTTGACTGATTTTTATGAAAATATTGGGTCCATGTGGGTTCTAATTGGTCTTCTGCAGTATTTGTCATTATAAGGATGCAGTTCAACAGATGATTCAGCAAAAAAATCTTACTTTTTCCTCTTTTACAAAAGATCAACTTTTTTGATCATACGATTGGGATCGATGACAAGACTTTTGTCAGGTACTGTTGAAGTCTGACATATGGCAATACAGTTAAATCACATTTAACATAGAAGTTCATGTTTGGATTTTACAAATATATGAACAAAGGAAATCAAATATTGCAAAATGGCAATAATTGAACGGCATTTGCTTGTTGGTCATTAGAATTACACATATGGACATAAGTGTAAAGTATTTGGTCATATGTTAGATTTATGTATGTGCCTTTAAATAGAAAATCAAGACACCAAAATAGACAATTAATCACAAAATCAAATTTTCTGTAGATAATTAATTGTCAGCCAAATGTCTTAATCATGACAGCCCTAGTCTCTAAGGGTGTTAACACACCTGTGAATCGATTCATATGTTTCGAAACAGGGATTAAAATTGTTAAAATCTTGCTCTTTGTTCTTGGTGGGGTTCACTTTCAAATCGCAAAGTTTTTAAACGGATCAAAAGAGCTAAAACAAGTCACGTGTGAGTCAACTCTCCTTACATTGGTCAGAGTTTCATGGTTTATTTTGTCCAGCTCAGCTGTCATGCGTAATTATTTTAATTTATGGCGATGGGCAATAAGACATTATAAGCAGAGAGCTGCGCTTTAATTTTTAATGGTGACGCCCACAGACATCGTCACCAGATTTTAATCAGAGGTAAGACTCTCTCATAAAGAGCCCTATAGGCTAGACTGCAGTTTGGTTAATGTTCCTAACTGATAAACAGCTCTGGTTAATAGTTCGGCATGCTTTCACTTTTGTATTTAACATGAAACTCACATTTACTGGTAGGAAAGACATCCCGCTCTACTCATATTTCTCTGTTTACATAGCCATATGTGCCTATTACATATCCATAATACACTGTGATATAGCCAGGCTTGGATTGTTTTGCTTTCTCACTGCAGTCGATCCGCTCCAAAGTTCATTTCAATCGAGCCGAGACCACCTTATTCAGGCAATCTTGGACCGATTGATTTGGCATTTGGCAAGGTTTCATATTTGCCAAATGAACCGCGCTTACTGGGCAAACCAGAAAATTCTTGGTGTGAAAGCACCCTAAAGAATAGTTCACACAAAACATGGAAATGCTGTCATTGTTTACTTACCCTTTACTTGTTTCAAACATTTTATATTAAGTGACTTTAACTACTATTTGCCTACATCCACATATAAATACTATGTACTTATAGTATTCATAATGTTTTGCAGAGGACGACGCGGTGGCGCAGGAGGTAGTTGTCACCTCACAGCAAGAACGTCGCTGGTTCTGGCCTGGGCTGGGTCAGTTGGCGTTTCTGTGTGGAGTTTGCATGTTCGTTGCGTTCCCTGTGGGTTTCCTCCGGGTGCTCCAGTTTCTCCCACAGTCCAAAGACATGAGGTATAGGTAAATTGGGTAGGCTAAATTGTCAGTAGTGTATGAGTGTGAATGAGTGTGTATGGATGTTTTCCAAAGCTGGAAGGGCATTCGCTGCGTAAACATGTACTGGATAAGTAGGCAGTTTATTCCACTATGGCGACCCCGGATTAATAAAGGGACTAAGCCGAAAAGAAAATGAATGAATGAATGTTTTGCAGAACACTTCTGGTCCTCTTGGGGCGGGATATGGTTAGATTAGGGACAGATTTGGTCATATGGGTAGGATTAGGGGTGAGTTAAGGTGTAATGGAAAATCAACAGTGTAGTACAATATAAAAACATGTATTTACTCATTAGGTACATTGTAACAAGTTAGGGATGTCCCAATCTAATTTTTTTGCCCTCAAGTTCAGTCCGAGTCATTTGATTTTGAGTATTTACCAATGCCGAAACCCAGTCCGATAGCTTCAGACAAACTCCATATATTTGTGGTGAACGAAACACGAGATACATCTTATAACAGGACAGAAACGTCAGAAATCTTCTTGTGAAGGTCTGACAGAGGTTTCTCTGTGAAATAGAAGCAAGACAGCATTTTAAATCGAGGTTCTACATCAGGTTTGTTGTGTTAAATGTAACCTTTTCCTTTCCACCTCTTGCAATCCCAAGTTTACATATCTCAGAGTTGGCTAGTCATCTACAGAGTTGTCATCATCTACTTTATAATACCTCCAGACCACAGACATACATACTCGTCCTGATAAAAAGTAACATCCGATTTCGATCGAATCTGAAACAGCGTGATCAGGCCCGATTTCCAATCTCGTGATTGGATCTAGACATCCCTATAATAAATGTTTAGCTTCAGATCTTAAGATGAGGCTTATATATTGGCCAATAAATAGTGGGACCATTATTGTTTTTCAAAGGTTGCTGGTTTTCAGCTTCCTTCAAAATAGCTTATTTTGAGTTCAACAGAAAAAAGAATGCAAAAAGGTTTGTAATAGTGATTACATTTTCCTTTTTAACTGAACTATCCTTTAAACGCATCTTCAAAGCTGCTGACACCAGGAAAATAAACAGTTTTTCTCCTCTACTGACATTTAGTTACACGACCAATATAAAATCTCGTTTAGGCTTTTATTATTTCTCTTCAAAGCTTCACACAAACCGTCACCACATTGCATTCCTGACCTCCATAGCCTCCATCACGCAATGCCTCTTTAGATCCTAAACCCATTCTCGTCTGTCCATCCTGACTAAAGCTCACAGCTGATGGAGCCTGTTGAACAGTGAAATCTTCACAAACACAAAAAAGTGTGTTTGTGTGAGTTGAATCAAGTGCCTGACACATGTGTGCCGGAACAGTGATGTCATGATGCTTTTGCTTTTCTCCTAAAGACACTTGAGGTCATGATCTACTGTTCACTTCAGCAGATGAAAGCTCAGCTCTCGCAGCTTGTATTGCGAAAGCCACACGTGAGTTGCCACAATAAACCAAAGCAAAGGCTCATTTCAGGCTCTCAGTGGCACACACATATGTTCTGGAATCAATCTGTAAAACACATTGTACATGGTACTGCTTAGAGTCACATTTTGTTTCCGCAGCTGAATTTGACATGTGCGAAATGAGAATTGAAAAATGTCACTAGGCTCAGTAATGGTTATAAATATGAACTGTGTGTGTGTCTGACTGTGCTAAAGAACAGTTTTAGTTGTAAAGGTTTTAATTTCCAAGGCTGTATTAGCATGTAGTTATATCAATAAAAACTTTCAAAAAAATGACTACATAAATACAGAGTATTGATCAATGATAGACTAATTTAAAATGTTGATTATTTGTGTATTTTAAATGTTACAATAATTCTAAAAAATCATTTTAAAAAGCTATAAAAATAATGTTGGTGTATCACAAAACAAAATAAAAACGGTGTATTATAATTGTTTATATAAATTAAGTTAAATAATAAGGGTCACGAAACACCAAAACACATTTTTTGAGCTGTTGACAGTCGTATATGTGTCCCACACTGCTAAAAACACTACTAGGACACCTATATTTCACTAAATAGTGTAAATTGGTTGTTTTTGCGTTATTTCAAGCAAATTCGTACTTCCGGTTTAAAACGAATTTTTGAAGCTGCGTCACGGCCATGACATAATAGCGTTGTATTCCAGCGTGCAGACTAGGCGTCTGTGCCAGAGTGTGTCTTATTACGTCTTACAGTGTGTTGCATTAATGCATGAGTAAGGCTTGGTTCAAAACAATCAGCGCGCTCTATTGTGCAACTTCATTAATATTCATTACTGTCATAGTGTTTACGGCAGAGACGCCACGTTGTGTTGGCAAAACAAGCGTGTTGCTTTTATAGTTTGCTGCCGTTAAGTTTTGTTTTCATTTTCTCTCTGTGAGAGTGCAGCTGGCATCACGTGTGGATTAACAGTTTACGCGACGCTCGACAACAATAACTTACGTGTCTAAGGAGGATTATTGTTTACCTAAGAGCTGTTCTCATCTGCAAATGCTGAGATCCGGATTCGCTGGTAGTCTTCTCTTAATAAAGACGTGGCTCTAGTTGCTGTGGATTGTCCTGTCTCTACAGATTTGGTAAGTGAGCGACCAGTGCTCTTTTTTATTCAGTTCGTATTTTATTCGTATCAAACAAACTATTGCACCGAGTTTAAACAAGTTAGCACTACAACCTAACTATAACCTCGTGTTGGATTTTGTGA
Source organism: Danio rerio (assembly GCF_052040795.2). Lineage (NCBI taxonomy): Eukaryota > Metazoa > Chordata > Actinopteri > Cypriniformes > Danionidae > Danio > Danio rerio. The sequence continues at coordinate 37,554,104 of NC_141037.1, forward strand.
CCGGAATAACATACGCGGCTTTCTGACACTACCTGCCGTGTGCATCTAAGTTTCCGGGAAATGCTGAGTTTTTTCTCTCTCATTCGGTATCAAACATTGCATGAAAAATATACGCTTAGAGCAGTTCCTCGAATCAAATATCATGTTTGTCGCGAGGGACATGAATGAATAGCTGAATGAAAGAGCAAAACTGCAGTTAAAGTCAACCATTTAATAATTTGGCAAATAATTTGACTACAGATGTCCATGTAAACAGAGTCACTTTGTCCGCTGTGGTTGTGTGTTTTGACTCTGAAATTCAGCGCGCCCAAATAGACACTCCCACACCAAGCCTCTCTTCTCCCCCCTAAACAGAGTTGTACACGCCCACTTTTCTGACTTTTTCCAAAGTAGAGGTGTGAAAACACCCTGCTGAAACGAGGGGGTTTCATGGCCCTTTAAATGGAAATAGTAATCAAATCAGAATTTGATTGAAAATGTATAACATAAAAACATGTTGCATGAAGGTTGCTGGTTCAAACCTTGTCTGGGTCAGATTGCATTTCTGTGTGGAGTTTGCATGTTCTCCCAGTGTTCGCATTGGTTTCCTCCGGGTGCTCCGGTTTCCCCCACAAGTCCAAAGACATGCGGTATAGGTGAATTGGGTACGCTAAATTGTCCGTAGTGTATGTGTGTAAATGAGAGTGTATGGAGGTTTCCCAGTGATCCCCAGATTAATAAAGGGACTAAGCCAAAAAGAAAATAAATGAATGATTAATTATTATTTTTATTTATTTTTGTTATTATGATTATTATTATTATTATTATTATTATGTTTATTATTGTAATGATTATTATTATTATTATTATTATTACCGCTGCTCTAATTCTAATTTATGCAATGTTTTGGAACTAAAATAAATGATTAGAATTTTTTTTTAAATAAAATAATAATAATAATAATAATAATAATGATAATGCTGGAGCAATTCTATGTTATGTAATGTTTTGGAACTAAAATAAATGATTAAAAGCATATAATTGCAGCTGCAATATAATAATAATAATAATAATAATTATTATTATTATTAATATTAATATTATTATTATTATTTATGTTATGCAGTGTTTTGGAACTAAAATAAATCATTGGGAAAAAAAGAATTAGAATAGTCATAATAATAATAATAATAATAATAATACTAATAATAATAATAATAATAATAATAATAATAATAACAATAACTACAAATAAAATAATAATAATAATTATTATTATTATAAAATAATTATAATTAATAATTATTATTATTGTTATATTAATAATTAACATATATTTTATTTTATATAAATTTATTTAATATTATTGTTTATTAATAATAAAATAAAATGTATATAATTATTTAACCTAATTTGTGTGATTTTGGTATTATATGTAATATTTTTATCTGATAAAGTAGTAATCTGTAAATAAAATAAAGTAATCTGTAAATAAAAGTGAATAATTTAATCTGATGAAATACTATTTTTTAATCCAATGAAATAAAACTTTAACTAAAATAATTCAAATGCATTTAAATAAATTTCAGTAGCTCCTACCAATTGGTATCCTTTTCATGTAAAGTCAGGAACTGAGGCTTGTACTACAACTGTCATCCTGAAACCCTGATCACCTTCACACACAGATGGCTAGAACTCAGAAAACAACCCGACACCACACCTTCCCATTTCTTCATTATTAGTTCAAGCACTCAAAACAAAACCAATTCCCCAGTCATCTTGTGCCTGCAGTGTCACTCAGCAAACTCATTGTGCTCATCATAAATTACCTTCTCTGCACATCACATCTCCTCTAGTGAGCTCAGTGGGGTCTCTGGACGCTCCACCAGCAATTAAGCCCTGAATAGGAGTTATCGTGTGCTGTGACCTGCTCTGACCTCCTCATTCAAAAGACACTGCATTCTCTCTCCATTGAGCCTGTTTTTAGCATTCAAGGCACTGGCCACTCATTTCAACAGCATTATCCTTAGCAGAAAATAAGGTCAGAGGGTCGATTTTGGAGAATTTCAAGCTTCGTCATAAATCAGTCCAATTGAAATAATGCTGCGTCTTTGCAATTAAACTATTGGATATGAATGCAAACATAACATCAACTTTTAACAGATCTTAACAAAATAAAATAAAAGTCAAAGAAATCATGTTCTAAACTACTATTATATCATGGATAACTAACTATTTACAAAACCTATTGACCTTATTCTTGATGTATACAAGAGGGCACAGCAATTGGAATCTTTTTGTCTTTTGGCTCGATACTTCCAGTTTCAATTACTTCCATTGATTTTTAGACGTTAAAAACAATGTTGCAAACTGATATTTTCACATGATATTATTCTACTTTTTATGTGTGTAAAACACATTTCTGCAATTTGTTATTTCGTAGTCATTTCTCCCATGTAAGCAACTGAATTGGAAGTTCAAAACAAGTGAACTTCTGTATTGCAAAAAAAAGTCAATAAAATCTAGAAACGAAAAAAAAAAGTTAACACTGAATCAGTATTAGGGTACAAAAATCAGTTTTATTTAGTCAATTATGTGGTAATAACTATCTTTGTTCACACAAATTGTCAAGAACACCTAAAATGCTCAATTACTGTTTGCATAAACATCCCAAACATGAATGTTTTTCAATTTGAAAGTAGCCAGCAAAAGAACTACAACATCCAGGCATGCACCACTCACACACCTGGCCTGGATCCTATCTGATTGCAAACACTAACTGCTGAAGCCGCTCATGAACTGATAACATGGACTATAAAGTGAGCACTCACACACACACACATCTGTGCTAAGTCTTGTTGAATAGTTTACAACAACATTGTTTTCCTTGCCTTGTCTTGCTGTGTTTTTGACCCTCTCCTTGTTTGTTTGTTTATGTTGCCTGCCTGCCTGAAGCACACAGCATAAGGTAAGAGATGACAGCTGTCTATGCTATCTGGGGCTGCTTATTAATCATAAATGCATTGTTTTCACTTCTGCGCCATAGAAACACCGCAATTTATTTGACAGCTGTTTGATATGTGAATATAAATCAGTAAAAAGAATGCTAGAACCGTATGAGCACCGGCAAGAGCTTTAATTTGAGCTATAACTTGTACATGTGTACATGTACATTTGTACATGTGTACATATGAAAAATATGAAAATGAACCATGTTCAATACCCAGCTCGGGTATCCAAAATACTATGTATTTAAATGTAAATAACTTTTGTACAGTAAAATAAAAAACAAAGTGATGCATATGTGTATAAAATATAGATTCTACATTTTCAAACTAAACCACTTAACAGGGTCTGGTGCAATGCTAGCCCTATAAATCTTAAAGCGAAAGTCGATGACGTCACGGACACTGTACCGGTTAATCTAATAGTAGAAGATAGTAGAAGGTTATGCTTGTGTATAACAGGACTTTTGGTCAAGTTTTGATTTTATATTTTATTTAGAGGCCTTAATCATACATTTGGGTAATAATGTAACTTAAAGGGGTGGTCCACTATGATATCATATTTTAAACTTTAGTTGATGTGTAATGTAGCTGTGTGAACATAAACAACATCTCTGAATGTAATACAATCTAAGTTCAATGCAAAGGGAGACATTGGCTTTTACAGAGTTAGCTTAGCAAAGCTAAGGACTACAAAAAAATACATCCGGGTTAATAATGTCATCAACCTTTCAAGTTACGAGCATACACAAAGTGAAGGGGCGTGGCCAGAAGTTGCGATTTTATAGCAGAGATACTTCCTGGTGACATGGAACAGATCCGCGAATCACAGCACATTATGTTAGCTGAGCAATCAGAGCCTCTTAAGGGCGGGCTTTTGGAGGAACTAGGACATTTGACAGTCCTTTTCATGTTAACCGAGTAGCAGTATAGAATTGAGGTAAGATAGATTAAAAAAATAGTGTGTATTGTTACAAATGAAGCATGAGCAAACATTGCTTTGCACCCCATAAACACAACCAGGTCTTAGAAATACATTCTTGACCACCGCTTTAATGCAAAATTTTCCTTTCAACAAGCTTTTTTGGCATTCTTTCTTATTAAAGATCATATGGTTCATTTTCAGTGGTCAAAAAAATAAATAAACAAAAACACATTTGTGTCACATTTAGCTGACGTGTTCCTGGATTTCAAAGTTCATTGCTGTGTTCTATGTTTTGCACAGTGATTATTTTGTAAGATTAGTTCCAGAGGTTGGCTTTGGTACAGACTAATCTAATGTTTATACAGTAGACAAATATCTTGATCCCTTAAATATTTCAGTATCATTTTGGGATCTGGTGCTTGGCAAAGTTTATTTATTTATTTTTTTTCTATAACTTTGAAATTTTGAACAATAGGGTATATGCAGACTTTTAACTTTTTATTAACCTGGTTCAAGTGCTTCAGGTGAACTGTGTACCGTTACAAAATCTGCCCATTTAAAGTCTGTTTTTTATTAAATCAATGCATGATTGATATACATTATAAAGGGAGTCTCAGAATGTACAAAAACATTGCATTATACTACTTTTTTTCTGTGCTATATTTAAAATATCAACATTTATTTTACTCCAGTAATTTCAATGGAGTTTCTGCACTAGCCTGCTGATCCTGACGGCGCATGCATATAAAAGGCTTTTTTATCTAATTTTACGCTTGAATAACTAGGCAAGTTTATTTATTTATATAGCACATTTTATACACAGTGGCAATTCAAAGTGCTTTACATAAACAGGAATAAAAAAGACAAGTTTAGGAATATAAAATGCAGACAATAAAAATTATTAAAAACAAATAAAAACAAATTAAAATGAGTTAAAATAGGTTATAAAAGAATGAAAAAGAAAACGAAAAACATAATAGTGCGATCTGTCGGACGCAGCACAGTGCTCATTCAGTAAAGGCATAGCTAAACAGATGTGTTTTCAGTCTTGATTTGAATGTGCCTAATGTTGGAGCACATCTGATCATTTCTGGAAGCTGATTCCAGCAGCGAGGAGCATAGTGGCTGAAGGCAGATTCACCCTGCTTTGACTGAGCTCTTGGAACTTCTAGTTTATATGATCCTAAAGATCTGAGTGATCTGTTAGGTTTGTATTCAGTGAGCATATCTGTAATGTATTGAGGTCCTTGGCCATTTAGTGATTTATAGACCAGTAATAATACTTTAAAATCTATTCTGAATGTAACTGGCAGCCAGTGTAGAGACCTGAGTACAGGTGTGATGTGCTCTGATTTTCTGCTTCTGGTCAGAATTCTGGCTGCAGCATTCTGGATGAGCTGCAAGTGTCTGACTGTCTTTTTGGGAAGGCCAGTGAGGAGTCCATTACAGTAATCCACCCTGCTGCTGATAAAAGCATGAACAAGTTTCTCTAAGTCTTCACTGGAAACAAAGCATCTGATTCTTGCAATATTTTTGAGATGATAGTATGCTGATTTACTGACTGCTTTGACATGACTGTTGAAACTCAGATCTGACTCCAGAGTCACACCAAGATTCTTGACCTTATTTTTTGTCGTTTGACCCTTAGTGTCAAGGTACGCATTCACCTTGAGAACCTCATCTCTGTTCCCAAACTCAATGAATTCAGTTTTCTCTTTGTTTAACTGAAGAAAATTTTGGCACATCCAATTTTTAATTTCATCAATGCATTGGCAGAGGGTGTCAATGGGGCTGTAGTCATTAGGCAGTAAGGCTAGGTAGATCTGAGTGTCATCTGCATAGCTGTGGTAGGAGATTTGGTTCTTTCTCATTATTTGGCTCAGAGGGAGCATGTAAAGGTTGAACAGGAGAGGTGCCAGAATCGAGCCTTGTGGGACTCCACATGTCATGGGTGTCCACCTCGACCTATGATCACCTAAACTGACATAGTAACCTCTCCCTTCAAGGTAAGATCTGAACCATTTGAGGACTGTCCCAGACAGCCCAACCCAGTTTTCCAGCCTATCCAGAAGTATGCTGTGATCGACAGTGTCAAATGCAGCGCTGAGATCGAGCAATACCAGCACTGTTATTTTACCTGAATCTGTGTTTAGACGTATATCATTGATTATCTTTATAAGAGCGCTCTCTGTACTGTGATGTGCTCTGAAACCAGATTGAAAATTGTCTAAACACCCCTTGAAGTTTAAGAACTTGGTAACCTGGTTGAAAACAGCTTTTTCAATGATTTTGCTAATGAAAGGGAGATTTGAGATTGGCCTGTAATTGCTCAATAGGGTGTTATCCAGGTTGCTCTTCTTCAAGAGGGGTTTAACAACCGCAGTTTTAAGTGAGGTTGGAAAAATCCCTGAGAGAAGTGAATCATTTACCACATTTAGGAGATCCATTTCTAAACAGGTAAACACCGTTTCGAAGAATGATGTGGGGAGCGTGTCAAGACTGCAGGTTGATGTTTTCATAGCTTGCACAGTCTCTTCTAAGATTTTACCGTTAATTGCCATGAAATCAGACATAATGTCTGACTTCTCAAGTTGTGGTTGAGCTGGTTTGATATCGACACAACTTGGCTGATTGGATGAGCTGATTGCCTTTCTGATATTATTGATCTTATCAGTAAAGAAATGAGCAAACTCATTACATTTGCTTTCAGAGAGGAGCTCACTGGGAATCCGACTGGGGGGGTTTGTGAGCCTCTCTACTGTTGCAAAGAGTGTGCGAGCATTATTTACTTTGTTGTTTATAAGGTTTGAAAAGAAAGTCTGTCTAGCAGTTTTTAGTTCCACATTAAAAGCCTAAAGACTGTCTTTATAGATATTATAATGGACTACTAGTTTCGTCTTTCTCCACATACGCTCAGCTTTCCTGCATTGTCTTTTCTTCATTTGGACTGCTCTTGAGTTTCTCCAAGGGACTCTCTCTTTGCCAGTTCTCTTCCTAACTTTAACAGGAGCGATGTCATTTATTACATTTTCAATTTTAGAATTAAACAAATCAAGGAGAGAATCAACAGAGTCTGCAGATATACTTGGTGCCAGCGATATGGCCTTCATAAACTGCTCACTGGTGTTCTCATTTATGCATCTCTTTTTGACAGAGACAGATCTGTCTTTAATAGCTGGAGTGATCAATATATCAAAGAAAATACAGAAATGATCAGATAGTGCCACATCCTTAACAACAGTTGATGAAATGTGTAAACCCTTAGTTATAAGTAGATCAAGGGTGTGTCCACGATTGTGTGTGGGTCCTTGAACATGCTGAGTCAGATCAAAAGTGCTAAAAACAGTCATCAGTTCTTTTACAGCATTGATTTCTGGATTATCAATGTGAATATTAAAATCCCCAGCAATACTAAAAAAATCATATTCAGATGTTACTATTGATAACAGCTCTGTAAAATCGTCAATAAAAGCTGGAGAATATTTTGGAGGTCTGTAGATAATGATCAGTAAGATGCGTGGAGACCCTTTCAGTGCTATACTCAGATATTCAAAGAACAAATAGTCACCAAATGACACTTGTTTACATTCATACACATCTTTAAACAGGGCAGCGATGCCTCCACCTCTCCTATTAACTCTGCAAACACTCAAAAAGTCAAAGTTTAAAGGAGCTGCTTCATTCAGAACTGCTGCGCTACAACTGTCATCTATCCAAGTTTCATTTAAAAGCATAAAATCAAGGCAATTTGTGTTGATAAAATCATTGACTAAAAGTGACTTATTATTGAGTGATCTGATGTTTAGAAGTGCTAACTTAACAGTTTTAGTCGTTTTCACTACAGAAGTCTCAGATATACATTTAATAGACACCAGATTTGAGTGATTTGCTATACGGTCTGAAAGAGTCTTTGGTTTTCTGTCACGTAATAAGACACATATCTGGGTAGAGAAAGCTACAGACACACTGGGTTCCTGCTTGTTCTGTAAACATCTGATAAAGACACTGTTATCTAAGCAGGCCCCGAGACACATCAATGGCAGTTTTTAAGTTCACCAGCTAAAGATGAGGTGTTTTTTGGGACCTGGCGCTGTCGCAAAAACCTGAGGCCTTTCCTAGGTGTAGGGCGAGGTGGGCTTAGAGATGGGCGTGTGGCTTGCTGACTTTTGGTTGCTAACTGGGGGCTAGCAGCAATGGAGTGTGAGAGTTTAGTTCCAGCACACACCAGTTCCTCCATCTTTTTTGAAAAATCCAAGAGAGGCGAGCAAGATGACAATGAGAATGTGTCCGGTGACAGAGGCTGGTTTCTGGCTGCTGAGATATGTTTACCTGGCTGTTTTCCTGGGGATCATCAATGAGTGCTGAGACTTGATGCTGTTCTGATGCATCACAGTCTGCCTGTGTTGAGCTCAGTGTGCAGGGCGCAGACGGCAGTTTGTCCGTTATCGGCGGTTGTTGTGGCTTCGTGGTGTTTTCTCTGTCCTTGTAGGATGCGTCAGCCACAAGTCCACTCAGGAGCTGATTTGAAGTCCTGTGGTCATCTGAACATTTGCTAGGTGTGTGTGTGTCATTCAGTTCAGTGGCATACACAGCTGATGGATGATGGAGGGAGAAGAGGATGTTGTCTTTCAGCACTTTTGCACCAAGCTTGTTTGGATGAAGGCCGTCTGATGTAAACAGCTGTCTTTGGTTCCAGAAGAGATTGAAGTTGTCGATGAAATTCAGTCTTTTCATGTTACATGTTTTCTGCAGCCATGCATTTAGACCAAGGAGCCTTGAAAACATATTTGTCCCTCTTGCAGGGAGTGGTCCACTGATGAACGGCTGAATTTTCAATCTTTCAACTGTTTCCAAAAGCTCACAGAAATCTCTCTTGAGCAGTTCTGACTGCTCCTTCCGAATATCATTCTTCCCCACATGGATGATAACCCGTTTTGCAGTCTCATGTTTCCTTAATATGTTCTCAAGTTCTTTATTTATATCAGAAACTGTAGCATGAGGAAAGCAGTATGTCATGGTATCTCTGCTCCTAAAATTTTTGATTATTGAGTCTCCAATAATCAATGTCCTTATCTCTGTTGCGATCGGAGCAGAATGCCGCTGTCTAGTCGGCCTTGAGCCTCTGTTCAGAGCAAAGTTAATTGCTGAGTCATCCGATCTCTGTCTAACTGCATTTGGGGATTCTTCACCCATATTACTCAAAACTTCATATCTGTTCTGAAGCTGTATTTGAGTCCGAGTTGTATTTGGGGTAGAGAACGCTAATGCAGCAGCGTATGACCTTCGTGATCTGACCCCACGAGTACCCTTTGGTCTCGCACCTTGTTTATGCCATAGTTCACGCTGATTTTCAACAGTTTCAATCTGTTTTTCTGTTCTCAAAACAGTAGCTGGAGTAGATTTATAGGGCTTACCGGCTGAATGCTGTGAGGCTCCACGATGAACCGGTCCTGTGTAATTCGACAGTTCTGGTTGGATCGCAAGTAACTTTGTTTCAAGAACTGCAATCTTTTGTAAAAGTTTGTGGCAGTTGGTGCAGCAGTGAGATTCCAAATCAATATGGTCCAGAGCCATTTTCACAGCCGTGTTTTCCCGTCTCAGGAATGAAAGCAGTTGGTAGCGGGAGGATTGTTTAGACGATAATTCCTCTAAATAAAAGTAAAGTTGTAGTCCAGAAAGTTTGTAGATTCGATGTTGATCTTCAAGCTGTTTCGTTTGAGCACTGTGCTGATAGGCTCAAGTTAAAATTAGATTATAAAATAAAAAAGCAGGAGTGCAAGGAGCGGAGCAGTAGGCAAAGACGTCTGAACAGTAGCAAAGCAGGAAGCAGATCTAAATGAAGCAGAACTAAATGAATGTTGAAGTCTATTTAACTGATTATATTTGATTACATTACAACATCGATGCTGCAGAAGGAATCGTATGAAATAGAAAAAAAAAAGTCACATTGATTCACTGGAAGTTTATTGGTATGGGAAGAAACACTAGCTCATATACTCTTTTCCCACATATATACGAGGATCTGTGACCCCATGTCCAAATTACAAAATTGTACCCATTTATAATGAAATTCTAATACATGTGCATATTTATTCTAATAAAATGTTGAAACCACACTGTAAAAACTAATTAGTTAATTATTAGCCTTTGAATGAGACTTTAACAGCCACAAGTCCACTTTAATTACAATAAATGAGTAAATGCATTATAACTTGGAACTGTTAAGTTGACTTAACTGAACTTGAACAATTATGTACATAGTTAATTTGCAGTGCTTAATCATTTTAAGCCAATGGGTTTGATCACCTTTTTTAAGTAAAGCCAGCTATTCATGTTGTTAACCACACTATAAAAAGCAACTTGTTGATTTTCAGCCTTTGATTGAGACTTTGAAAGCCACGTTCCCTTTATTTATAATAGTGAGGTAATGCATTATAACTTAGAACTGTTAAGTTGACTTAACTGAATTTGAATAATTATGCACAGTTAATTTACAGTGCTTCATCTTTTTAAGCCAATGGATTTATTCACTTTTTAAGTGAAGCCAACTAATCATGTTTTACAGTGTAGAAATGTAGCTTCTTTTCCTCTAGCATAGCACAGCATACACAGTACATGCACGAAGAAGCTTGCTAATTGACAAAACACCAACAGATTTTACTAATACTTACTAATAGCAGTGTAAATATGAACTAATCATTGCAGCATCTTCCTGAGGTCCTTTTAACACTGCAAATTTTACAGTTTAGACTAGCAAAAATATTGTCTTGTTTTTACAGTATGCCAAAATTAGGTGAGATTTTCCCTTTAAATAAGCAACATAGTCTGCCAATGAGGTAAGCAAAATAATATTGTGTTTCCTTTTGACATAAGATTATTTTCCTGCAAACAAGATAATATTTTTGCTCATCTAAAAAAAAAAAAAAAATTGGAATTTGGACTATAAACAAGATGAAAAAAAAAAACAACTAATAAATGCATTTCTAGGAGTGTACTTTTTTCTATTAACGCTTCAAATCTCAAGAAATGTAATTTTGACCCTCAGATTACTCAGTAAATGCACACACCTGTCATTGAATATTTGAGTATTTATAGCAATTTATGTTAGACTTCACTCAGTATACGTTTGGGCAAAATCAAAAGTCTGCATTAGCACTAAACAGCCCTTTAATCTTTCCACAGCTACAGTCCTCCAGCGAACACAAACAGTGAAATGTGCCTTAACAAGCCGCGACAGACAATATTGAACCATCTTTGATCCAGTCTCTACCAGAACATCCACTGTACGCCGCTAATGATTTTTTACAGTAGCTTTATCTGCTCCCGAGCTCATTAGAGGTAAATACAGTTAATCACTGTTTTCCAAGTCAATAGCTTAATAAACTAATTGCTGTGGAGGCTTTTGTTTTTCACATACAACATCTCGAATGAGAGGAGGCACGGTGTGTTTTTTGGCCCCTGCTGCTGAAAGGGTGAAGTTCACGTGTGTTAAATGTGTCTCTTCACCTTCAAGAACCTTCATTAAACGCATGTGTCTAAATGGGAACCACAAACAGCTGTAAACGTCTCTCTCTGTGCTGCTGCGCTGGTAATTGGTGTGGTGCCTTTCATGAAGATAAGACCAAATACATCCATCACACAGCAAAACCTTGTTATTTTAGATCATTTTCAATGACACCCTATTTTCTAGGCTGTAAAAAAAGATTTTTGAAGTTGTAAATAAAACAGATTATTTGGAGTATGTTTCAGTTTTTCTCACTCTTTGTAATTGTGAAATGTAGTAGCAATGTGTTAGTGGAAATTGTATCTACAGCATTCTTTCCCCATTGTATATAGATGTGCAGTGCATCCGGAAAGTATTCATATAGCGCTTCACTTTTCAACAATTTTATTTATTTATTTATTTATTTATTTATTTATTTATTTATTTATTTATTTATTTATTTATTTATTTGTTTATTTATTTACTTATTTATTTATTTATTTATTTTATTTTATTTTTTGCTACAGCCTTATTCCAAAATTTATTAAATTCATTTTTTCCTTAAATTTCTACACACAATACCCCATGATGACAATGTGAAAAGAGATTTATTTATTTTTATTTTTTTATGGCAAATTTATTAAAAATAAAAAACCTGAATATTTCATGTACATAAGTATTCACAGCCTTTGCCGTGAAGCTCTAAATTGAGCTCAGGTACATTCTGTTTCCACTGATAATTCTTTAGATGTTTCAGCAGCTTAATTGTAATTCACATGTACTAAATTCAGTTGATTGGACATGATTTGAAAAGGCATACACCTGTCTATATAAGATCCCAGGGTGGATTGTGCATGTCAAAGCACAAACCAAGCATGAAGACAAAGGAATTCTCTGTAGACCTCTGAGACAGGATTGTCTTGAGGCACAAGGCTGGGGAAGGTTACAGAAACATTTCTGCTGCTCGTAAAGTTCCAATGAGCACAATGGCCTCCATCATTCATAAGTGGAAGGTTTTTGGAACACCCAGGACTCTTCCTAGAGCTGGCCAGCCATCTATTCTGAGTGGTCAGGGGAGAAGGGCCCTAGTCAGGGAGGTGATCAATAACCCAATGGTCACTCTGTCTGAGCTCCAGCATTCTACTGTGGAGAGAGCGGAACCTTAAAGAAGGCCAACCAACTGTGCAGCAATCCACCAATTAGGCCTGTATGGTAGAGTGGCCAGACGTAAGCCACTCCCTGCCTGGAATTTGCCAAAAGGCATCTAAAGGACTCTCAGACCATAAGAAACTAAATTCTCTGGTCTGATGAGACTAAAATTGAACTCTTTTGAGTAAATGCCAGGCGTTACGTTTGGAGAAAAACAGGCAGTGCTTATCACCAGGCTAATATCATCCCTACAGTGAAGTATGGTGGTGGCAGCATTATGCTGTGAGGATGTTTTTCAGCAGCAGGAACTGGAAGACTAGTCAGGAGAGAGGGAAAGATGAATGCAGCAATGTACAGAGACATCCTGAATGAAAACCTGCTACTGAGTGCTCTTGACCTCAGTCTGGGGAGGTGGTTCATTTTCCAGCAGGGCAATGACCCAAAAGCACACAAAATATCAATAGACTGGCTTCACAGCAATTTAGTGAATGTCCTTGAGTGGCCCAGGCAGAGCCTAGACCTAAATCCTATTGAACATCTCTGGAGAGATCTGAAAATGGCTGTACCCCGTCGCTTCCCATGCAACCTGATAGAGCTTGAGAGGTACTGCAAAGAGGAATAGGCAAAAATTCCCAAAGACAGGTGTGCCAAGCTTGTGGCATCATAATAAAAAAAGACTTGAGGGTGTAGTTGCTGCCAAATGCTGTCAGAGGCCCTTGTAGTGCATTTTACTAGAAATGCTATATAGTGTTTTTATTAAATGTGTTTCATTCTAGTGTTATCTTTATGCTTTCCTTTCAATTTTGAATATTTTTGTGTTTATTAGTTTATTAGAAATAGTTTGATATTTTGGTACATTAGGTAAACTGTAAAATAACAAATGAAGTAAAATGAAAAACTTTTTTCAATAATTTTTGCCAACATTTTTTATATTAACTTTTTAAAGTAACTTCTATTAAAGGGCAAACATCTATTTAGTTAGTATTTCAGTTAGTAAAAAAAAATGCATATTTAATAAAATGTTCATTTGATTTCCTTCAGCTTAGTCCCTTTACTCATCAGGGGTCGCTACAGTGGAATGAACCGCTAACTTAGGAGTCGATCACACCAAATGTGCTTTTAAATTTTAAAAACGTGAGGCGCACCACACCGTTTTTGTTGATAAAAAAAAAAATAAGCACAGTACAATTTTTATGTCGCTAGGAAAAGACTCATCTGCGTATTGTGCACGAGTGCTGTTAATACTTGTATAATTTTAATATTTAATAACATTGTGAAATTCAAGATTTGTGAGTCATACAACACCAGATAACTCAAAACAGCAACTACAAGTCTCTTCTCCATCTGCAAAAGGCACATAAGGTGTCGATCACACCGAACGCATTTTTTGCATTGAGAGTCGCGTTTTTTGAATGATTTACTTTAGTGAGCGTTATGCGCGCTGCCTACTGTATGCACCCTGCACGCCTCGAGTTTCAACCACCTGCTTTTCATCAGGTTTTTGCTGTTGCATGCTGTGCGCTCGCACTTGAAAAAAAGTAAACTCTGAATGGGAAAAACAAGTCGCGTCATTTTCATTCATTCAGTCTTGTTTGTGTTGTCAAGACAACTACGAAGACTTTTATAGATGAAGGAGAGACTTGTGGTTGTTCTTTTGAGTTATCCAGTTATTCTTTTTTTGTTTTTTTTGTCAACAAAAAAAAGTGCGGTGCGCCTTGCGTTTTTGAAATGTTAAAGCGCATTAAGTTTGACTAGCAGTCTTTAGTAAGTCACTCAAAAAAGAGGCCTCTCAATGCAAAAAGCATGTTCTATGTGATCGACGCCTTACCCAGCATATGTTTTACACAGCGGAAACAACCATACACATTTATTGGGCTGTGGGGGGAAACGGAGCAGCTGGAGGAAACCTACGCGAATACAGGGAAAACATGCAAACTCCACATAGAAATGCCAACTGACCCAGCTGGAACTTAAACCAAAGATCTTCTTGCTGTAAGGCGACTGTGCTAACCACTGAGCCACCGTGTCACCCTTAATTGGTTATGCTATTTGCAATTTCTATGTAATTACTAGCAAAATATATTTTTTTATTTATTTTTTTTTTCTCCAGAAAATGTTATTTTCCCCTACCAAAAATGTGGTTATTTGTTATTATATACATGTATATATTGTTTCTCTTATGTAAATAAACAAGATTATTATAGGTCGATTTACCAGAAAATACTATTTCCTTATTTAGTTTTTAAACTTACTGTTACTAGCAGTTTCTATACAACTTTGAAATTTAGCAGCAATTTCTTTATTTTCTTTTTATTCTTAATTTATTTATTCATTATTTTTTTTTTTTTGTACACTAGAAAATAATTGTTAAAAGGTAGTTGGATAATAATATAACATTTAAATAATATTTCAGCTAGTCTTCAAAAATATTTTGTTTGATTCATTATTTGTTTTTAAAATTTTAAAGGGGGTGGGGGGTTGTAAACAAAAACATTTCTTATTTTTAATTTTAAATTTTTCATATTTTAGTTTATTACTTTATATTAGACTTGCTTATTAAAATACCTTACATATTTAATGAAAATATACAAATATAAAGTATACAGTTCAATTTGCATATTATAATTCTGAAATGTAGGTGTGCATTGTAAACTTTTTAATGTTAATTTTTGTTTTCAAAATATTTATTTAAAGAATTTTAAAATAAAGAAAGAAAAAAAGAAAGAAAGAAAGAAAGAAAGAAAGAAAGAAAGTTACAACATATGTAATAAATTAATATATACACAAAGATGTAAAAAATATGTTAAAAAAAGTAAAAAAATAAATTGCATAATTACATTAAATACATAAAATTAAGCTCAATGCTAATAAAACAATTAACAAATGAACACTATTTTTCTTTATTAATAAAATAAACTAAATATATTGCAGAGGATTAGGACCAATAAATGAACAAACAAAAACAAACATACAACCAAATAAATAAAGAAAGAAATAAAGAAAAAAAAGAAATAATCTGTCTTGCGAGAATACATAAATTGACACGTTAAATTTCCAGTACAATTACAAAATAAAATGTTTAGTATAAACTCATTAAATTTTGAAAATAAAGTGATTAGAGTAAAAGTTTTAACATGAAGAGATGAAAGTTTAAATAAAATGCTAAGAATAAACTTAAATTGCAAAGAAAATTCTCAAATTGTTTTGAGAAAAAAAGTTAATTAAAACCTGAATTAAAAAAAATACTAAAATAAAATTACAATTTGCATTACTATTATTGACATACTATAAAGAAAGAAAGGAAGAAAGAAAGAAAGAAAGAAAGAAAGAAAGAAAGAAAGAAAGAAAGAAAGAAAGGAAAGAAGGAAGGAATGAAGGGAGGAAGGATAAAAGAAAGAAAGAAAGAAAGAAAGAAAGAAAGGTAAAAATAAAACAACAGTAAATTTTAAATCTCAATAATAATTAGGACACTAAATATTTATAAAACTAAATATTTTATTTTATTTATTACAACAAATATAACAATTATATGTAAAATGTTAATATATACATATATATTTAAAAATATGTAAAAACAAATAAATTGCATAATTTAAAAAATACATAAAATTAAACTTGATGCTAATAAAACAATCAACAAATGAACACTAATTTTGAGTATTTTATTACTTCATATTAAACTTATTTAAAGTGCTTCACATATTTAATTAGAGATGTTATTATTATTTTCAGTTAGCCATTTGAATAACTTAACTTGTTTTATCTTTTGATAACCTTAACAACACTAAGTACATTACATTACTATATATACTGTGCGTTTCTGATCATTTATGAACTCTACCAACAATTTCTAAGCACAAATCTTTTCTAAGCCTTTTTTTTTTTTCTCACTATATTCACAAACATCCACATACCCTGACCTCTCATCCATCAAAACGTGACCTTCCATGTTTTTTAATGTTATTACGAAAACACTGATTTTACACCACCACCATTATCCTGAGTGGCTTTTCTTGTCTCGTGTTCCAGGAGCCGTTTTACGATATCATATTTGTGATAACAGAAGGACTGACAAGGCCAGTAATGGCCGTCCAGTGAAATGTCAGGGGCCCTGAGAAGCACAGGAGGGCCGTTGTGAGACGGGGCCCCGAGAGCAGATGTGAGCTCCTCGAAAATACACACACAGAGCTGCTTTTGTGTCTCAGGATTTCAGTGCTCCTCTGGGCTCCAACATTAACACAAACTGCCCACAACTGACAGAGACGGAGAGAAAACTTACTCAAGAAGAAAAAAAAAAAAAACTGGAATATGTTTCAGTTTATGAGCAGTTTATGACTTGACATGAATTAGGGAGGGTGTATAATAAGCAGATGAGATGAATTGTTAAAAGTGTAGCAGCAGGAGAGCTGTGGCTGATGGCGTAAGATCTGACATGATGAGAAGAGCTGTTTATTATGCGAGTACGATTTCAAAGAACACTTTCCGATTATGTTTCTCCTTTGAACGCCATTGTTTCTTTCCCTGCTGCAGTTGTAAAAAGTGGTCAAATTTAAATAAAAAATAAATAGAAATATAAAGTATTCAGTTCAATTTGTGTATTTTAATAATGAAATATACACTCACTGGTCACTTTATTAGCTACACCTTATAGTACAAGGTACCCTCTTTTGCTTTCAAAACTGACTTAATCCTTCGTGGCATAGATTCAACAAGGTACTGGAAATATTTAGATTTTGGACCAAATTGACATGATAGCATCACACAGTTGCTGCAGATTTGTCGGCTGCACATTCATGATGTAAATCTCTCAGTCCACCACATTCCAAAGGTGCTCCATTTTTTGAGATCTGGAGGCCATTTGAGTACAGTGAACTCATTGTCATGTTCAAGAAAACAAGTCTGAGATGATTCACGCTTTATGACATGGAGCGTTATCCTGCTAGAAAAAGCTATCAGAAGATGGGTACACTGTGGTCATAAAGGAATGGACATGGTCAGCAACAATACTCAGGTAGGCTTTGGCATTGATACGATACTCAATTGGTACTAACAGGCCCAAAGTGTGCCAAGAAAATATTCCCCAGAAAATATTCAGAGATGCTCTTCTGCATACCTTGGTAGTAACGAGTGGTTATTTGAGTTACGGTTGCCTTTCTATCAGCTTGAACCAGTTTGGTCGTTCTCTTATGACCTCTGGCATCAACAAGGCATTTGCGCTCTCAGAACGGCCGTAGAAATGGATATTATCTCTTTTTTAGACCATTCTCTGTAAACTCTAGAGATCGTTGTGCATGAAAATGCCAGTAGATCAACAGTTTCTGAAATATTCTGGCACTAACAACCATACCACATTCAAAGTCTCTTAAATCATCTTTTTCCCTCATTCTGATGTTCGGTTTGAACTGCAGCAGATCGTCTTGACCATGTCTACATGCCCAAATGTATTGAGTTGCTGTCATGCGATTGGCTGATTAGAAATTTGCAACGTGTTACAACATATGTAATTAATTAATATATACACAAAGATGTAAAAAATATGAAAAAAAAAGTAAAAAATAAATTGCATTATTACATTAAAAACATAAAATTAAGCTCAATGCTAATAAAACAATTAACAAATGAACACTATTTTTCTTTATTAATAAAATAAACTAAATATATTGCAGAGGATTAGGACCAATACAGGAACAAACAAAAAACAAACAAACATACAACCAAATGAATGAATAAATAGATAGATAGATAGATAGATAGATAGATAGATAGATAGATAGATAGATAGATAGATAGATAGATAGATAGATAGATAGATAGATAGATAGATAGATAGATAGATAGATAGATAGATAGATAGATAGATAATCTGTCTTGAGATAAAAACATAAATTGACACGTTAATTTTTTAGTAAAATTACAAAATAAAATGTTTAGTATAAACTCATTAAATTTTGAAAATAAAGTGATTAGAGTAAAAGTTTTATTATGAAGAGATGAAAGTTTAAATAAAATGCTAAGAATAAACTTAAATTGCAAAGAAAATTCTCAAAATGTTTTGAGAAAAAGTTAATTAAAACCTGAATTAAAAAAAATATTAAAATAAAATTACAATTTGCATTTTCAGTTAATTATTGACATAATATAATAATAATAATAATAATAATAATAAATAACAATAATAATAATAATAATAATAATAATAATAATAATAATAATAATAATCATCATAATGATAATAATAATAATAATACATGATGAACTTTATTATTATTAACTGCACATGTGGTTGAGGCAGTAAATCTCAGTGCATGGAGCAAACATTGGCCTCTTATCTCTGTGTCTGTAAGATTCAGAGCAGGATGATTTTCTACAGAAAAGCTGCCACATCTCCAGCACAGGGCCAAGAACTGCTTTATTCAATTATCTCCATTGCTTAGCAAATACAATTTCCCTGCATAAATCATCCAAATGATCCCTATGACTGTCAAGGCCTCGTGGTGGATTTTTTCAATCCTATCAGCTGAGGCCCAACCAGGTTACGCTTTATCCCACTTCTGTGCTCAATATCTATTGAGATGCTCCAATTGTCTGTTTTGAGTTTCAAACCCTCCGCTATCATTCTCAGCTCCTGATAAAAGTGACATTAAGCATCCAGCCACCAAGTCGGTAATCCATTAGGAAGAAAGAGCATGCCAATTTAACTAATCCACCAAGCAATGACCCGGTAACCTTGACCTTGTAAACATCACAATGGGGGGAGAGATTATGTGAGAATATGTGGAATCAGTTGGGGTTGTACAGTATGCATTATTATTACACAATACTCCAAATATCATTAAAAAAAGTAAAATATAAACATTTGCAAATATGATGCTGTGGTTTTGCATGTGGACACCCAAAGCCACTTCATGAGGCATGGAATCTCTAATTCAGTTCTCGTTTAGCTCTGTTGAGAAACATTAATGGTAAAATGAATGATTCTGCATCAATGATTTTTTGTAATTTCAGAATGGTAATTAAAAATATTATTCACATCAGTATTTTAATACATTTGTTAAGC
Organism: Danio rerio; assembly: GCF_052040795.2. NCBI lineage: Eukaryota > Metazoa > Chordata > Actinopteri > Cypriniformes > Danionidae > Danio > Danio rerio. Next base: position 37,573,702 of record NC_141037.1, read on the forward strand.
AAGCATTTGTAATTAGTAACAAAAATATTGATGTATTTGATGCATAAATGTTGTTTATATTATATTCTTTGTTGTTAAATAATATTCCCAGGTACAGTAGCAAAGAATTCGGGCCCAGATTTTAGACCCACATTTAAAATACATATTATTTTTGAGTAAAACAAAAAGTTTAATACACAAAGTCATTTCCATCTTCCTGTTTGTAACTTCTAATGCCTTCATAATCCAGGAAATGTCAGGTTAATGTAGGAAACAATCAAAAATTATTTATTTGAATTTATTTATCTTTTTTTTTTTCCTGTATGTTGCAAAGTAACCGAATTTAACCAACATTACCTATATTTTATAAGCCAAATTATTGTTTTACAGTTTATATTAACCATATACTAACACTAACCAAACCATTTTTAATGCACCAAAAGCATTATGCTTTATGGGTTTATCAATTTCACTGCAGTCATCCATGGGGTATATCTGGCCCAGTTCAGGCCCAGTTATTGATTATTAACTTGGCCAAGACTTGGTCCTGATATGGTCAATGTTTAGCCCTTGTCTGGAAGCCAGACTTGGTCCAGTCATGTGCCGTGATTCACTGCAGCATGTGGGTCAAGCAAAAGCTGATTGTGTGAACCAGAGCTGGGCCTGAGAAATTTTGCTATGTGGGTTCAGATGTTTTACTTCTAAAAGACCTAAATGCATTATCAGGGAATAAGAATTAACGATATTAAAATTTGGGGTAGAAACTGAAAATTCTGGATGCACATGCCCAAACACCGAAGCCTAAAATGTTTTATGATTGTTTTTTCAATTATCTATCTATCTATCTATCTATCTATCTATCTATCTATCTATCTATCTATCTATCTATCTATCTATCTATCTATCTATCTATCTATATATATATATATATATATATTTTTTTTTTTTTTTTTTTTTTTTTTATTTTATTTTTTTTTTGCGTATTAAAAAACAAAAAAAACACATGACAGTAACATATTCAAGAACCATCATTTTACCAATGTTGACATAACAGCACAACATAGCTTCTAAAAGCAGAAGGAACAAGTACATATAAATGTCCTGTCAGCACTTTATTTAAGCAACTTTGCTATTGGTGAGGTAAAGAGAGACCACCTCAAATGATTGTAAAAGCAGTTTGGGTGAATGGCCATACATAATAAAAGCACAGCATGAATACACATTGTGATATTCCATTTTTTACATTGACCATGTGTAGTTCCATACATAGATCTGTTTATGGGTACATAAGTGTAATATTAAGTTATTTTGAATATGATCATGATGTGTGAGCAAAGCTGGTCAATGGCGTGTTTCATTTCTCTAGCTAGTCAGTGCAGAAATAAACCATACTTGCACAGTGTGAGCCGTTGAGATTAATGGGTTTCATATCGCAGTGCTTTCTGCATCCAGTATAAAATGTTTTACACAATGCAGTGACTACTCAGAGGTTGAACAGATATTGCAGCCAGCATACTTAACATTAACATCATAAACTCAAATTTCTGCCCATTTTTTCTCTTTCAACCAAAACTCATCATTTTTAGTGGTTGAAGATCCAGTACATCCTTATTCTCAAATATTAATTTAGTTTTGTCTGCATATGTTTTGACTGTCCAAACTTATGTATTAATATAAGAATCACCAAGGTAACTATTTCAAATAAACACATTCTATTGAATAAAACAAGTGACCTGTATTTCAGGTGGCCTGAGGATGAGTATAAACAGCAAATAATATTTTAAGTGAACTATCCCTATAAGTCCTAACTGTTTTGCCCAGTTTCAGCCACAATTTAGAAAATCATCCTCATGTCAGTAGTTTGAGACTCTGCTGGAAGCTAAATGCAGAGATTTTGCCCTGAACCTTATGTATGCTCTCTCATCATTCACTGCTGGTTTAAGAACATCTGTAACACACTGACATCAACAGTCCAACTTCAGGCTGATTCCAAACAGCTGTTCCTCGACTAATAAAACAGAGCCAGTTTCACACAGCCAAGCCCCAGGGTTGCTTCCACACACAGGCTAAAAGCTGAAGGGACAAAAGCTTAAACAACGTTCTCCCAATACAATAGAGGACGAAGGCCTTCGTAACCCTCCTGAGTCAAACCCTGAATGAGGGAGGAATTCTTTTAATTCTTTAAATGCTGTGGACCATCAGCTTCCCCCAGTTGCACACCACTGATTTTTCTGCTCTTGTAAATAAATCCTGAATACAGAGAGTCTTTAAGTAATAGTTCTCCCCAAATTGAAAATTATGTCATCATTTACTCAACATTTTCTTATGACAAACCTGTTTGAGTTAAATAAATGAATATGGAAGTCAATGGTTACCTGTTTTTTTATGGAAGGATGCAAATATATATTATGTATATTATTATGTATATAGGTTTGAACTTAACTTTTGGTATGGGAGAAGTAGATTTCTTTCCATAAATTTACATGCCCAACTCGACAAATAAACTGACTAAAACATTCCACAAATATTATTCTATAATATTCAAGAATTGTAAATGAAAGATGATTCATCCATTTCATTAGAATAGCTGATAGTACAATGATGAAAATCATCATAAATATAAATAATAGTTTACTTAAAACAAACAAACAAACAAACAAAAAAAAAGGATTGTCATCGATCCCGGTTGTAAGAGCAACAAATCATAACTTGACTTCTAGTTGATCATGTGGAAAAGTGGCAGAAGGTAAATTTTTTTAGATGAATCATCTGTTGTCCCAATGATCACAAATGCAGAAGAGCTATTGGAACCCGCATGGACCCAAGATTCTCGCAAAAATCAGTCAAGTTTGGTGAAGGAAAAATCATGGTTTGTGGATACATTTAGTTTGGGGCGTGCAAGAAATCTGTAGAGTGGATGGCAACACCAACAGCCTGAGATATCAAGACATTTGTGCTGCCCATTACATTACTAACCACAGGAGAGGACAAATTCTTCAGCAGGTCAGCACTCCTTCTCATACTTCAGCCTCCACATCAAAGTTCCAGGAAGCAAAGAAGGTCAAGGTAATCCAGGATTGGCCAACCCAGTCATCAGACATGAACATTATTAAGCATGTGGGGTAGGATAAAGGAGGGTGCATTAAAGATGAATCCAAAGAATCTTGATGAACTCTGGGAGTCCTGCAAGAATGCTTGCTTTGCCATTCCAGATGACTTTATTAATAAGTTATTTGAGTCATTGCAGAGATGTTTAGATGCAATCGTCCAAGCTCATGGGAGTCAAACACAATATTATTATTTTTTTTCCACTGCACCATGACTTTATATTTTATACTGCACATAATTTATGTTACGTGACAAGACTTTTATCTAAGTCAGACCTTACTGACCTAGTTAAATAATTAAAAATCAAAGCAAGATCATATTTTATTTTGGTAAAATAAGCATAATCTGGAGGTTTTTGCCTTCATATAAGCCACTTTTAAAACCAAATGATCAACTAGAAGTCAAGTTATTGTTTGTTGTTCCTAAAACTTGGATTAGCAACAGGACTTTTGTCAGGTTTTAGCTGCATAATTACATCTAAATTAGAAAATAAAGTTCTGACAGATTCACAGAAATTACACAACAATTACACCATTACATTATTAGTAAATCATATTCTATTTTATTTAATAATTTATTGAAATCATTTATTTTTATTTTTATTTTTAGTATATAATATATATTTCTTTTTCAATTATTTGTTCAACTTTTTTATATCACTATGTTCTTCCCTTTACTGTGTATATTTCATCGTTGATTATTACATTTAATTTGTTAAAGGTTGACACACTTTTGGACCCTGCTATCAGTGATTAATTTATTCATAATCAAATCCCTGTTATTAGAGATCATAATATGAATTGAGAAATTGACACATTGCATGTTCCAAGCATCTGGGTAGGTGTGAGAATCATAATCAAAATAACAACTAACATAAGTCATTGATTTCAACTCAAGATGACATACTGAATATATAATTCGTAATAAATGAAAAACAAATCAGTAACCTAAATGTTTATATCACTCAATTCTTCATTCTATTGCATACATTTGAGATGTTTTATGCAGTATATTTCCAGTTTTAAAAGTTTCAAAAAGCATCCTTGTACTTTTATACTATACTGTAAATCATTTATTAATCTGCATAATTAAATCCCTGTTATGAGAACTGAGAGCAGTGAGTGACAGCGTTACAAAAATCAAGAACAAATGCATTTTTCAGGCCAATTAGATTCTCGTTGCCAGTTTTATGAACTAGAAATACATCAGCTTTATTTTTATATGTGCTTCATCATTCATCATCAAAAAATCTCCAATGACACAAACACATCCCGGGAATGACTTGGAAAGCCGGGTGCTGTCATCCCTCAGGCTCATATCAAAATCAATCATCACTCACAATGATTCACTGCACGATGAAAAAACGTCAATTTTACAGGAGCCATCAATTGACTGGGTTGGACTGACAGGAAGAATGAATATGAACCCGAGCGGCTCTTTCCTGGCAGATCCACACCTGTGCGAGTGAGTACAGGATCAGGAGCTCATTAAAATCCAAGTGTGATCCCTTGTCTGGATCCCTGCGGAGCTGCAGTCATCAGACTCGCTCTCTGATAAATACAGTAGCAGAGAAAGAGAGAAATTGAACTTGAAACAAATGGCCTTTCTTGCTGTCTTTAAGAAGCTGGCCTGATAATAACCCTCCTGTCTTTGTTTTCCCAAATGAGCTTTGAGGATGATTCCTTTTTTTTGTATGTGGTTTTGTATGGCTGTGAACTTTTATTGCATGTGTAAGAAATAACTGATGATAAATAAACTGCTGAATTATTAAAAAATAATGCACATGGAGTGAAGTGGCTGTTACACCTTGGGTGTGGATTACTTTCTAATAACTTAATGAATTGAAGTCTAGTATTTGCTGATACAATGGAAACCATTCTTAAAGACAATGTTCATTCTTAAAGACATTCTTAAAGACATTATTCAGATGTTATATTTCTAGATATTTGTCAGGTTTTGTCCTCAAACTACATCTGTGTACTAATTTCTTGCACATCTCATCTAAAGCCTTTTGTTTTCATTTTGACTGTTGTTGAATCTGAATTAACATGAATCATTCAGCAAAGTGATATGTGGACAAGACCTGCCTGAAAATACTTTAGTAATAATTGCAGTCTTTAGTATGTTTATTTATTCATTCATTTTCTTTTCGCTTAGTCCCTTTATTAATCCGCAGTTGCCACAGCGGAATGAACCCCCAACTTATCCAGCACGTGTTTTACGCAGCGGATGCCCTTCCAGCTGCAACCCATCTTTGGTAAGCCTTTAGTATGTTCATCAGCCAATCAAAATTGAGCATTTGCCAGCCCTATATATTTAATGATGTGCAGTTGAATTATAAACAGTAATGCGCACCCAAGATGGTGTTATGTCATGGCTGTGCATTATTTTCAAACAATTCTAAGCAATTTGTTTTGATTTTTAACTGGTGAAGGCTGTGAAGCAATTTGCGCTACTGAAATCCTTTAGCATAGTGATATGGAACTGTGATGCCTGGAACTACTTCAGCCATGTGTTTATCTGAAGGTAATCGCACACCTTACAGTATTCATCAGCCAATCAGAAGCAAGCATTCCACAGCACCATAGTAAATGAAGTTCCATTTGCAGTTGTGCTGAAGCAGATTTAAATGTTGTTATTCACGACTGTCACTGGATGCACACAAACAGGCTTATCATGAAAGGTTGTAAAAAGGTGTGAAGGGAAACCTGACAGACATCGGGCTTGTACATATGTTTCAGTTTGAGTATTACCGCACACCCACAGAGAGACACAGAGACCCTGACCCTAAATCTGTCCTCTGAGTCTGCTGTGACATTATTTGCATTTATGATAGATGAACAGGCTTATATGTAAAATTAGAGCCACAAAAGTGTAAGATGTGAATGCAGTTATCTTTTAATTACCAATACTAAAATGCAATGCTAACTGTATAACGGTAATATCCTAAAATTAATAATAATAATAATAATAACAATAATAATAATAATAATAATAATAATAATAATAATGTTATTGTTATAACAGTGATATACACTGGTCGGCCACTTTATTAGGTACACCTGTCCAACTGCTTGTTAACACAAATTTCTAATCAGCCAATCGCATGGCAGCAACTTAATGCATTTAGACTTGTAGGCATGGTCAAGACGATCTGCTGCAGTTCAAACTGAGCATCAGATTTGGAAAGAAAGGTGATTTAGGCGAGTTGGCTACAGCAGCAGAAGACCACACCGGGTGCCACTCTTGTCAGCTAAGAACAGGAAACTGAGGCTACAATTCGCACAGGCTCACCAAAATTGAACAATAGATGATTGTAAAAGTGTTTCCTGGTCAGATGAGTCTCAGTATCTGCTGCAACATTTGAATGGTAGGGTCAGAGTTTGGTGTCAACGGCAAAAATAGCAGTATTATGCAAAAACTAAGTATTGTTGCTGACCATGTCCATCCCTTTATGACCACCCATCTTCTGATGGCTACTTCCAGCAGGATAACGCTCCATGTTATAAAGCGTAAACCATCTCAGATTTGTTTCTTGAACATAACAATCAGTTCACTGTACTCAAATGGCCATTATGCATTATGAATGTGCAGCTGACTAATCTGTAGCAACTGCGTGATGCTATCATGTCAATATGGACCAAAATCTCTGTGGAATATTTCCAGTACCTTATTAAATCTTGGCCACGGAGGATTAAGGCAGTTCTGAAGACAAAAGAGGGTCCATACTGATCCTAGTAAGGTGTACCTAATAAAGTGGCCGGTGAGTGTATATATTATTATTAGTATTAACATGATCAGTATTCATTAATTGCATGCATTCTACTCCATCTTTTTCAACAGTAATGTTTGTTTTTTAACTTTACCTTTTGCAATAATGGCATTTAAATTTAAGACCTACAATTTACAAATCTGAACTTCCAAACATCAACTTTACATGAAAAATTAACCAACCAACGAACCAAACAAACAAACAAACAAACAAACAAACAACTAAATAACTGGAAAATCTAAAAGAGTATATGAGTTTTTAGTGTATATCTATACATTTATACTGTTGCACAGCACTTTCCTTTTCTCAGCATAAGCTACATCTCCTGGTTATACAGACAAAATTGAGACAGAAATGCAGACCGACACATCATCATAAAATCAAATCTTCTCTGACCCTCAAAAGGAAACAAAAAAAAGTTCTAAGATATAAGCAGCAGACCAGGATTTTCGACAGCGGTAGGAAGCCACAAGGGTGGAAATCTGGCCTTTTGTCTGGTGTTAAAATAGGTTTGATGAGCTCCGGGCTGCAGGCTGCAGTTGTCAAAGGCCTGGTGATCTCTAGTGAGAAATGATTCCCTTCATTTCAGAGCCGCGCACACACTTAGACACACTCTCACACACACTCCAGTCTCAGAGAGCCAGGCGCAGCCAAATGAAGTGAGACCAAGTTACAAGAAAGTGCATAAAAAGGCTTGTGCGACTGCCAGAGATAGTCCAGTTTTACTTAGGCAGAGCGAAAGAGACAAAGTGCTCCCATTCACTCCTCAGCTTCAATGAAAGAAGGATGCAGCTCTTTTTAACACACACACACACACACACACACACATGCACAGAGAGATGCACACTCTCTCTCTCTCTCCGAGGCATTTCATCTGATTATGAGTACTTTGCAATCTGCGACAACATGATTGATGCTCCACTTTCATGAGGGGAATTTTAACAGCACCTCTTCAGCGCTCAGTGCACACCCAATTATGCGTCTGAGCCAGTAACCTTGAATTTATGTTGCCATGGCAACAAATAAAAAAAAAGCGAAGAGGAGAAAAGAAAAAAAATGGTCATGCATTATGGATTATCATTGAAATTCTACACCCCAACCCAACATAATGAGAGCTCGGGACTTAATCAAATCAGCCATTGCAGGCGACGCAAGCTGAAGAACTGGCTTCCATTGTTGGGGCGCCTAGAGAAAGGCAGCAGGCCTGACGAGAAAGCAGCTGCGGGGCTGCAGTCTGATAGATGGCTCCCATATACATCAGTGAACATATAGACAGATGGTCCTCAATGCTCCGAGTTTCCAGCCCAGGAAGCAGCTGCTCAGACTAACCTCTGCTGTTCATCTCACCTTGTTGTCATGGGACATTGAGCAAGGAAGGAGAATGTGGACGGCTCCACTTGGAGTCCTGCCGGAGTCTCTGTTTGTGTCCCATTCTTTTATGCTTTTCCCTTTCCCTCTGGTCTTTTTTCATTTTTTGGGGGGGATTCGGTAGGGTGGGAACGACAGGAGCCCCCTCCCTCATGCCTGCTCTCAAAAGGAGGGATAAGACAGAGCAGAATAAATCGGATTTGGTGTTTTACTAGCAGACTCGTCTCTTCAAATGTGGTCCTCTGATAGATGACATAATTGTGAAGCACAACGCTGGCTGCTGATTAATAGCGCTGCGGTGGGGGTGTTTACAATGATGGTTTTAGTGGCAAAGGGATTGGAAGTTTTTAGCCATTTTTTAGAGAAAGCTAGTGATGATGATGGTAATGGGGTTGCATGAAGCTATTCAGAAGAGTTAATTTTATGCAGACAATATGTCAAAGGGGTGATCATCAGTGCGAGAGAGGTAAATGTAGGCTAGACGGTACAGTTGAAGTCAGAATTATTAGCCCTCCAAAATTATTAGCACACTTTTATATTTTTTCCCCCAATTTCTGTTCCCCAAGTAATAACTCATTTCTAATTACTGATTTATTTTATCTTTGCCATGGTGACAGTACATCATATTTTACTAGATTTTTTCAAGATACTTCTATACAGCTAAAAGTGACATACAAAGACATGTCATTGTATACTGATGGTTTATTCTGTAGACAATAAAAAAAAATATTGCTTAAGGGGGTGAATAATATTGATCCTAAAATAATAATAATTTTAAAAAAATGTATTCTAGCTGAAGTAAACAAATAAGACTCTCTCCAAAATAAATAATATTATAGCAAATAGTGTGAAAAAGCCCTTGCTCTGTTAAACATCATTTGGGAAATATTTGAAAAAGAAAACACAGGAGGGCCAATAATTTTGACTTCAACTGTATGTGTGCTGCTTCAGTCAAATTAATAAAAAAAAAACTAAATAAAATAAAATAAAATAAAATAAAATAAAATAAAAAATCATAAAATAAAAAACTAAACAAAAACTGAAAAAATAAAGTAAAAGTAATAAAAATAATAAAAAATTTAAAACAAAACAAAAAAGTAAAATAACATAAAAATAAATAAAAGCAAAACAAACTAAATAAAAAAAACTAAATAATAACAAAACAAAAACACAATAAGTAAAAATGGAATAAAAACAAAACAAATCAAACTAAATAAAAATACAATAAACAAAACAAAAATTAAAAAACAAAGTAAAACAAAAATTAAATTAAATTAAATTAAATTAAATTATTAAATACAGGAAAACCTGATTTGTGTTGGACTGTCAGAGAGAGAGAACCTCTTTTGTGTTTGTTTGTTTGCCTGCTTATTTTTATTTTAATTAAGTTAATTTCCTTAATGACTGACTAAGATTGACTAAATATGCAGTTTGTTAAAATGTTCTGGCTGGTTGCCAAGATGTTGCTATGTGGTTGGTAGGGTGTTCTGGTATGTTGCCAATACATAGCCATTTGGCTTGGTTTACTGTATTAACACACACTTGTCAATAGTCATGTGTGTTGAATAATAAAGTAGTCTAGGTCAGTACATGTCTTAGAACAAGAATAGTTTTTTGTAAATGTTGTAAAATAACACAAAATTAATAATTAGCACATATAAGATTCAATTATTACATATCACTTGGCTTTTTTAGATCTTCAATTGAATTTTATTTTAACTATTAATATAATATAATATAATATAATATAATATAATATAATATAATATAATATAATATAATATAATATAATATAATATAATATAATATAATATAATATAAGAGATGGGTTGCAGTTGGAAGGGCGTCTGCTGTGTAAAAATGTGTTGGATAAGTTGGCGGTTCATTCCGCTGTGGTGACCCCGGATTAAAAATAGGGAACAAGCTAACAAGAAAATGAATGAATGAATGAATATAATATAATATAATATAATATAATATAACATAACATAACATAACATAACATAACATAACATAACATAACATAACATAATATAATATAACATAATATAATATAATATAATATAATATAATATAATATAATATAATACAAATTACATTTCTAAAAACTTGGTTAAATGAATAGATTTTCCCAACACTAAAGATGCATAAAGCTTCTTTAGCACTCTAAGTTCCGTGCTTTATGTTGTTGACATCTTTTTCTATATAGAATTACACTGAACAAATGACTTCCCTTCAAAGATATAACATGGCATTGTGTTTTAATTGGTAATATATCTCATTTATGATTAGATTTTCAAATACTAGGGCCAATTTCACAGCCCACCAATAAAGTTGAGGCATTCAGGAGTGGACACACATGCTCGACACTAACAGTATGCTGACCTTAATGACCTGCTGACCTCAAAAGACTAAATCAATGACACCGTGAACAATGACAGAATATACAAGTCACAATGAGTCCTGTTTGTGATGTAACAAGCCCGAATAAATAAATAAAATGTATCAAAAGATCATAGAGCACTATAGCATTCACATAATAATGCCTTGGAAAAATAAACAAATTAATAAACAAATAAATAAATAAATAAACAAGCAAGCAGGCAAAAAATAAAATAAATAAATAAATAAGCAAAACAAACAAATAAATAAATAAATAAATAAATAAATAAATAAAAATAAATAAATAAATAAATAAATAAAGAAATAAAGAAATAAATAAATCCAAATATTTAGACTATATCCATACTGTAAGCTATCACTACTATAGAAAAGGTCAAGCAGAAACATCTTAAGTGATTCTAACAAAATACCAGTTCATGTTAACAACATGTTAAATATGTCAACATGTTAGCAAAACACTAATTTATTTGAACAAGACAAATTAAGACAGACTACACTAACCAGACTTGAAACATGTTAGAAAACATGCTAATTAATGCTAACAATAAAGTAACTAGGTTAAAAAACATTTATGCTAACAACATGCTCACAGTGTGCTAATTCATTTCAGAAACAACACCATGAACAATGCTGTTAACAATCGTAGCACTGATAGTCCCGCCTTAAAGGCATTCCATGTGACTAAATGTAAAGAAAAGTTATTTCAAGGGGTAAGGGAAAGTATGGCATTTGATATATAATATCAATATAACAATATAATAAAATGCAAAGATACATCATTTATAATAATCACTACTAGTGTTGCCAACTTAGCAATTTTGTTGCTAGATTTTATTTCAATTTTTAACATTTATTTGGCTACTTTTAGCAATTTTTAAAAAGTGATCAAATTGGCTGCAGGCTTCACTCAGCAGAGAGAATAAAATTCCTAGCTCAAGGTGTTTTTCATAACTGTTAATTTACCGATATTTGTTAACATGCATAATTGTTAGTAATTTAGGTAGCAATTAATTCCAGTAGTGCTATAATTGTTGTCACTTTCACAAATGTGTAAATTTCACAAGTTAAAATAAGTAAGTACACAAGCTGTAATTGTTTGAAAGAATGTACTTTTTCATTTTCAGTGTTGTATTTAAAAATAAAAAAAAGTTCTTGTGTTTGTATTACTTTTACATCTAGTCAACCATATTTTTCATACAAATCTTAATGGACATATTTCAAATAATGAAATTATTAAAAAAAAAAGTTTATGCAATGACATCATCATGCAAAGTATTATGGTAATAAGAACCTATTTGTTTTGCATCTGGATGTAATGTTTTAATATGATATAATACACAGCGCCTCATAATGTAGAGACTTGATGGGCTTACACTTGTCAGACACTATGTGATGACATCACTGATATGAAAATTAGTGTGTGACGTCAACTGGCAACATTTAGCTACTTTTTGGGCAGGCTTTAGCAACTTTTCATTGGAAATAGTTGGCAACACAGATCACTACTCTCCCTGCTGAAAAAAAAAATAAATAAATAATAGCATTTGCTGGTAAAGTATGTTTTGATGCTGGTATGCTGGTCTTACTGGTTTCAATAACAAATAAGACTTTCTGCAGACTATATTACATATACTGTAAAGTTCTCTACAGGGACCTATTTAAAAAAAAAAAATCAAAGGGGAGCTAATAATTCTGACTTCAACTATATAGCTGAAGTTAGCATTATCCCCCCCCCCCCCTAAATTATTAGCCCCCTGTTTATTTTCCCCCCGATTTTTGTTTAAAGGAGAAATTTTTTCAACACATTTCTAAACATTTTAGGTTTAATAACTCATTTCTAATAACAGATTTATTTTATCTTTGCCATGATGATAGTAAATAATATTTGATTAGATATTTTTAGGACACTTCTATATGGCTTAATTAGGTTAATAAGGTTAACTAGGCAGGTTAGGGTAATTAGGCAAGTTATTGTATAATGATGGATTGTTCTTTAGACTTTTGAAAACAAAAATAGCTTAAAGGGGCTACTAATTTTGTTTTTTTAGTTTTCAATAATTCTGACTTAAACTGTATGGAACGTTATCCTAAGTTATTTTGTTGGATAAACTGCAGATTTAGCTTCTGTACTGACTAATCTAATGTATATGCACACATATAATATTGTACAGCTTTCTATTTAAATATAAATCACTGTATATGAGTACACCCCTCACAAATCTCTCATTTAAATGAATATTTTCTAAAATAATGCTTTCCAACATTATATTTGTGCATAGCCATTAGTCTAGTCAGTACTGAAGCCACATCTGGAACTTATCTACCAAAATAACATACAATAAGGGTTTAAAAATTTGTTACCCCATTTTAAATATTAGGTAAAAACATTAAATAACATTTTTATAAATAGCAAAAATCAAGAGAAACAAAAAATGTATACCATTTTGTTGAAATGTAGTTTTGTACATTTTTTAAAAAATATTTTGCATGAATTTAATTGTATTATCTTTCCATTTTTGAAGATGTTCTGTGACTAAATTATTATTTTAATAAATATATCAGTTTAATATATCTGTTTTGTTCATTATTATTATTATTATTGTTATTAAGTAAAACCTTGGTTTTACCAAGGATTAGTAATCAATAGTAATTCAGGCTGGTAAATATATATATATATATATATATATATATATATATATATATATATATATATATATATATATATATATATATATATATATATATATATATATATATATATAAATAAATAAAAAAATAAATAAATAAAGTTTTGTCACCTTGGATTTATAAGGTTCTGTCTGCATTCTGAATGATTTTAAGATATTAAGCTTTAAAGTTTTTGCATTCCATATAGCAAACAGTATGTGTGTAACATTTCTTTTTTTTTTAATAAAAAGTCTTAAAATGTAAACTTATATAAAAACATCCTATATTGTAAATAAGTTGTCATTTAATAAGATTAAGTCAATAAATCAATTTTGACAAAAAATGTCTGATAGAACCTTATAACTCTAAGGTGATGGTTCGTCTTTTTAGGTTATTTAGTTTTTATTTTAGTAAGCTTCATTCATTCATTCATTCATTCATTCATTCATTCATTCATTCATTCATTCATTCATTCATTCATTTATTCATTCATTCATTCATTCATTCATTCATTCATTCATTTATGCATGCCACGTCTAACAGATGACATAACTGTGATTCACATCTCTGTGTCCTCATTAATAGAATTTATTTCTCTTCTGATATGTCCTATCTGAGCTGTTGTGGTGGATCAAATGCCTCTACAGCTACATGAAATATTGATTGTTGTGGTATATTTCTTGAATGTATATAAGCATTTTATTAGCTAAATGGCACATGCAGTAAAGGTGCTTGAAATACCTCAGTAACCTCCCCCTTTGGCTCTGACTGGAGCTCGACTGTGCAGTGGGAATTGGCAGGCAGGGATAAGAGAAGCTCAACTGCAAGATGTTAGTCATGGGCTTCCAACATCCTAATCCAGAACCCACAGAGAGACATGAACTAGTTCCTCAAAAGAACTGTTTTAGCTTCACATCTACACCACAAAGACTGCAAATGACACACCGGGAATCTCTGGAAAAATAAATAAATAAAAAACTGATAGCAATGCTAAAAACAGAAAAGAGAATCATCAAATAAGAGACAACAACCAAGCACGAGTTGAAACAGATTCACAAACATGGCAGGTTGTGTTTATGTAAATATAGAATGACAAGTTTGCTGTTGCATTGGTGTATTTGGAAGAGCAGATGTCATCCAAAAAAAAAAAAAAAAAAGTCTGAGTGTGCTAAATGAAATCTGCAGCAGTGTCACTTGACAGTGTGTGGGTTTTGTGCCCTGACGTCCTATAAAGTCTTACACCCACAATTGACACAGTTTTTTCCCCTCCGGCTGTGAATGAACTGACACAAACCTGTAGGAAGAGTTCGGAAGAGCTTGAACTATGCTCATGATATCTATAATTCATAAGCTTCAGTTCAGGTGTTTGTCAACCGATGATAAACTTGTGAGTCACCAAGAATGACATGTCCTGCTCAAATTAAATCAGATATTGACATCAGCTCTTATGACATATGGTATGGTCAATGAGTTTGCATTTATTTCTGTAATAAAATTGACTTTTACATTTTTGTTTTGGAATCGTATACAAAATGTCAGGTTGATGTATACTGGTATAATAATAAACCAAATGCAATAATAAAGAAATAACTTATTTGAGTAGTTTTCATAGTCTTATTATAAATAAATAAATAAATAAATAAATAAATAAATAAATAAATAAATAAATAAATAAATAAATAAATTAACATAAATAAATAAATGAATAAATGAATAACTAAATAAATGAATGAATGAATGAATGAATGAATGAATGAATGAATGAATGAATGAATGAATGAATGAATGAATGAATGAATAACACCAGCTAAAATATCAAAGAACACAAATCTCTAACTTAGTCTAGTTTGCCGAGTCCTCTGCAATAACCTTCCTTTGATGTCTTTAGAAAGAAAGTCACAAGTATGGCTTGGTCCTAATTAGCATTTAATTAATGATGCATGCATATGCAAAGCAGCATTTAAACAATACTGATTACCTCCTACCCATTTACAGGCCAACAGTCAAACATGTCTGACATGCGTCCGCCACATGTAAACTCCCCACTGAGAGGTCAAGCCTTAGAATGATAACAGGACCAGAAGTCTTTCAACTAAATGTATTGAATGATGGACTTATTTTGTATGGACAGAGATACAAGACACTTTCTTTCTTTCTTTTTTTCTTTCTTTCTTTCTTTCTTTCTTTCTTTCTTTCTTTCTTTCTTTCTTTCTTTCTTTCTTTCTTTCTTTCTTTCTTTCTTTCTTTCTTTCTTTATTAATTTATGATTGATTGATTGATTGATTGATTGATTGATTGATTTGATTGATTGACATGATAGCATCACGCAGTTGCTGCAGATTAGTTGGCTGCTCATCCATGATGTAAATCTCCGGTTCCACTACATCCCAAAGGTGCTCTATTGGATTGAGACCTGGTGACTGTGGAGGCCATTTGAGTACAGTGAACTCATTGTCATGTTCAAGAAAGCAGTCTGAGATGATTCACGCTTTATGACATGTTGGACATGTTATCCTGCTGGAAGTAGCCATCAGAAGATGAGTACACTGTGGTCATAAAGAGATGGACATGGTCAGCAACAATACTCAGGTAGGCTTTGGCGTTGACACAATGCTCAACTGGTACTAATGAGCCCAAAGTGTGCCCAGAAATTATTCCCCACACCATAACACCCCCACCACCATTACCACCAGCGTGAACCATTGATACGAGGCAAGAAAGATCCATGCTTTCATGCTGTTAAAACCAAATTCTGACCCTACCATCCGAATGTTGTAGCAGAAATCAAGTTTCATCAGACGAGGCATTGTTTTTCCAATCTTCTACTGTCTAATTGTAGCCTCAGTATCCTGTTCTTAGCTGACGGGAGTGGCACCCAGTGTGATGTTTTGCTGCTTTAGCCCATCTGCCTCAAGGTTCGATGTGTTGAGATGCTCTTCTGCATACTTCAGTTGTATGGAGTGGTTATTTGAGTTACTGTTGCCTTTCTATCAGCTGGAACCAGTCTGGCCATTCTCCTCTGACCTTTGGCATTAACAAGGCATCTGTGCCCACAGAACTGCCACTGACTGGATATTTTCTCTTTTTCAGACCAGTCTCTGTAAACCCTAGAGATGGTTGTGCATGAAAATCTCAGTAGATCAACAGTTTCTGACATACTTCAGCTCGTCTGGCACCAACAACCATGCCACATTCAAAGTCACTTAAATCATCTTTCTTCCCCATTCTGTTGCTCGGTTTGAACTATAGCAAATCGGCTTGACTATGTCTACATGCCTAAATGCATTTAGTTGCTGCCATGTGATTGGCTGATTAGAAATTTGTGTTAACAAGCAGCTGTACAGGTGTACCTAATAAAATGTCCGGTAAACGTATGTGTATAAGTATAATTACAAATGCACACTGAGATGATGAAACAGAGTATTGCTTAACACAAGCAACACATTAGTTGGCTGTTGATATCTATTACTAGTCACTCACAGACATCACTAGTCTCTCACAGCATATCACCTAAAGGTGTACCTTATAATACAATTACTAACATTTCACACTACTTTTTTTCACACTAATTATATTTTTTATTTAAAATGTTGACTGTAAAATATTAGTTATTACTTGTTATTTCCATGTTATAATTTGAAAAATGTATGAACAATTTGAAATAAAAATTATTTCAGATTAATTTTTTTTTCAATACATCTGATATTTATCACAAGCAATGGCCAGTGATATAGATACACTTGTCTTTTGTTGTTCAAACGTGCAAGTAAATTTACCAGCGTCACTAAGGCATTCTCTAATGATCGCATGTGATGTAAGTCTACATTACCGGACATATTTATGACCACTTTTTGTAAATGATTGTTTTATTGCTCCTGTGATTATAGCAATCCTCCCCCTCTTTGACTTGCAAAACCCATCAGTCTGCCTATTTATTATTTATGTCAAAGTTAAGGAATCTGACAAAATCATAATGGATGCCCGCTGCCTTGCTTCTCATATTCGATACCGTATGAAAGTGCTTTGATAAATCCATGCCCAGCCTCTGTTTTCATCTTGTGGGCATTTTTAGCTGTGCGGCATGATTGAACTCAGCCTGCTCGGGCCATAACACAGTCAGGGTAATGAACCTGATGACAGCATAACGCCCGTCCTGAAATCTCATGCATGAAGGCACCGTCGAGCCGTACCTCAGCCTCCCGTGTCATTTGTTATCGTTAATCCTTACATTTATGGCTGCAAATATCTTATTAGGAGGCGTGCCTGAGGTATTTCACTTCGATTCTAGGCTCTGTGACATATTGATTAGACCGGGAGGATTGCCTGAACAAGCCTGAGACCTTGACTTTGGACACCTGCAAGGTATGAGTATGAGCGTCTGGCTCATATTCAACATCCAGGGTAATTTCCCTGAGACGGGAATCAAGGGCAAGTCTGGCCTTTCAGACCCCAGGTATGGCATGAAAGACGTGGAGTGAGGGGTGTCAGATGGATTGCGTTTCTATGTGGTGATCCATTCTCATTCTGATATGGCCTGGCTCTTAGAAAGCCATTTCATTGCTGAAACAATCACATGAAGACCAAAAACGTGCACTTAGAAACTAGAGGCCGATTTAGCCTCAAGGCGGTGACATTCTGGACAGTAGGATAACTCTAAGGGATTGCAAACTGGATGTGTCCGAATTGGCTTACGCCAGCAGTCTAAGTAGTCCTAAACTGATTCTAAATAAAGTGGCATCAATGAAGTTTAGTGCAAGAAGTAAAACTTATTTTGGAAAATCATTGGTGATACAATTACAGTAGAAAAACTGCAGTCATGGACTGTGGAAGAGACTGAAGAAGAGCAGATCAACCAAATATGTCCCTGTGTGGCTAGAGATGTCCTTTAAGTGACTAGTTATGTCCTCTGTGAGACTAGTAATGTCCTATAAGAGACTAGTGATGTCTGTGAGTGACAAGTTACTGTATGTCCTGTGAGTGACTAGTTATGTGAGAGACTACCCAGGTAGCAAAGAATTCTGGAGCAGATTTGCTATAAAGCTGGCAGAGCAGGCATTTGTCCGGCATTGGCATAAAGCATGTGGGCCAAACATGGCCACAACACGTCAAACCTTGAAGCGGATTGGCTACAGCAGGAGAAGACCACACTGGGTGCCACTCCTGTCAGCTAAGAACAGAAAACTGAGGCTACAATTCACACATGCTCACCAGACTGGACAATGGAAGATTGGAAAAACATTGCCTGGTCTGATGAGACTCAATTTCTGCTGTGACATTCTGATGGTAGGGCGTCAACAACATGAAAGCATGGATTCATCTTGCCTTGTATTACCGGTTCAGGCTGGTGTTGGTGGTGTAATGGTGTGGGGGATATTTTCTTGGCACACTTTGGGCCCATTAGTACCAATTGAGTGTCAATGCCACAGCCTACCAATACCAGTATTGTTGCTGACCATGTCCATCCCTTTATGACCACAGTGTCCCCATCTTCTGATAGCTACTTCCAGCAGGATAACGCTCCATGTCATAAAGCGTGAATCATCTCAGACTGGTATCTTGGACATGACAATGAGTTCACTGAACTCAAATGGCCTCCACAGTCTCAATCCAATAGAGCACCTTTGGCATGTAGTGGGACGAGAGATTTGCATTGCAGATTTGCAGCCAACATTTCTGCAGCAACTGTGTGATGCTATCATGTCAGTATGGACCAAAAATTTTGAGGATTATTTTCAGTACCTTGTTGAATCTATGCCACGAAAGATTAAGGCGGTTCTGTAGGCAAAAGGGGATCCAACCGGTATTAGTAAGGTGTACCTAATAAAGTGGCCGGTGAGTGTATATCAACATTTATGTCTGCAATAGACTTCAGTGGATAAACCAACACAATACAAGAAAAGCAAACATTTTAAAATGTAAAAAAAAAAAAAAAAAAAAAAAAAAAAAAAAAACGTTTATACTGATATACATTTGAAAACACAAACCAACATTATATTCTTTCCTGTGAAACTATCAAATTTGAATTCAGTAATTTCAATTACTGTAAATAATTATCCATTCCAAGATGGCAATGTGTTTAAATGTGACAAATGCGACATCTATGTATACATATCTGGGTTTTAAACTGTGTTTAGGGTCTTTGATACATTAAAACTAACCCTGCAGTCAAACCAAAAGAGGTAACTCATCTTCACAGTGCAGGACATGACGTGCTCATTAAATGAGCATTAACTTCCAAAGACATACATTTAAATGATAAAGACAGTATTTAGACATGTATACAGTAAGTTGCTATTGGTGAAGTCAGTCTCACAAAGACTGCATTCACGTACATGTGGTTAAAGCATACAATGATGTCAGAGGAAAATTAAAACGTTTCATGGCATTACCAGAATATTACAGTCATATTTCAAGTGCAGGGCTGATTCACGGACAGAGAGAACAGCGTTCATGCAATTCAGCAATGTGGCATGTTTATGATGTAACTGAATGACACAGGAAAACCACATATCAAGGGAATTTAGACTATTTACAGGTTTGTGAAACATTTAAACCTTCTGTTTTTCTGGTGCTTAGAGATTTAACATTTCGGCCGTAAGTCTTCCTGCATCATTTGGCCTATGGCTATGAAGGAGTTTTGAAACTGTGGATTTTAGTGTGTGCTACAAATTACAGGGACAATAGAAAATAAAATAAAAAGAAATAAAGGGAAAATATTCTTATAAATAAATAAAATTCTGTAAAGAGAAGTTAAAATGGTTAAAAGTTTAGTAAATTTAATTTGATGATCCATATGAGCAGGGGCGTCTGATAATCGTGGACCCTTGATAATGTCTCTGGGGGTTCCTTAAATGCATGGGCCCTTAGAATCATCCTAAGGTTGTGTTAAAAATTATCCTGAGCACTTACACAACTGGGGAGCGGTACAGTGACTCAGTGGGTAGCATAGTCGCCTAGCAAGCAAAAAGGTCGCTGACTGGAGTCCCGGCTGGGTCAGTTGGTATTTCTGTATGTTCTCCCTGTGTTCACGTGGGTTTCCTTTGGGTGCTCCGGTTTCCCTCACAGTCCAAAGAAGGTGAATTGACATAAGCTAAATTGGCTGAAGCGTATGTGTGTGTGTGAATGTGAGTGTACATTCTGGTGTATATGTGTGTGTTCCAGTACTACAGTGCAGCTGGAAGGGCATCCGCTGCGTAAAACATGTGCTGGACAAGTTGGTGGTTCATTCTGCTGTGGCGACCCCTGATGAATAAAGGGACTAATCTAAAGGAAAATGAATCAATTATTATAACAATAATAATAATAATAATAATAATAATAATAATAATAATAATAATAATAATAATAATTATTATTATTATTGATTTTTAAATCAATAGTATCTCTCCTATTGTAATCAACTGAAAAACAAATCATATCCACATGTGTAGGAAGCCTTGAGAGTGAGTACATGATGGGTTAATTTAGATTTTTGGGTTAATTTTTTAACTCTGGAACATTACAAAATAGCAATCACTTATTATTTCATGATAATCTGAAAATTTTCATTAAAATATTTTGGTTTACTCCACTGATTGAGCAAAATCTAGAAAGCATTACAATGCATTGTGCATCAGCCTTTTCAACTGAATTTATCACTTTAGTTTTTGAAGGTTCTATTAAACTTCTGTTGATGAAACTCTGTCTACACAGAAAAAGATTCATCAGATTTACTTTGTCTGTAAGGTAAGTGATTGTAAATATTTATATGAGGTGAATTTAAACACATTAAACTGAGTAATGTTCAACTTAGTTTGTTTGTTTCAATTCATTTTATACATAAAAAATCCTGGTTGCTTTAATTTTTTAAGATGAATCAAATTAACCACATGAGTCCATTGAACTTGTATTATGTTAAACTTACTTGAAACAGCTTGTGTAACTTATAAAATGAAGTTAGAACGTGATTAACTTAGTTTAATAAGTTGCAATGACCTAAAAACATGGGCTGTCAGAATTAATTGATCTTACAATTTTTTTACAGTGCATAAACTGTCTGCAGCAATTTGCAATTAATAATTATTTCAGCTTACAAAGCGCCATATTTGATTATTTTATGGTTAACCAACTAAAAAAAAAAACAAAGAAAAAAAAACACTTCATTAAAGCTCAAGTGCAGAAAACACAAAACTTAAATCAGATTTCATAAAAAATATATATATATATATATATATATATATATATATATATATATATATATATATATATATATATCCAAAATATTATCATCTCTGCATTTTCAAATGCTTTACAGCTCATTTAATGCCTACCAATAAGTAAAAAAAATCAATAAAATATGTGGACACATTTTAGATGAAAATTGTCAGGATATTGTGAAAAATGAGTTCCATAAGGACCAAGTGTACCGCCGTCAAAGGTTTCTCATTGAAAGTAATGGGGTGACTGTACGTGTTACTATAAAAATGTTAAAGCACACCTATTAAAGGCATTATTGGATGCTTTGCTGGTAAGAACCTGTTGTTAGAACTGTGTGGTGCGTTATTACAGGTACAGGTGACATTGGACTCTGCTGGGATGGTACAGTCCAGAATGATGGCTTATCCCTCGGTGCCCTTGAAAGCAAGGTGTCTCTGCATAACCAATCCATCACAATCAATGCCAGATCATTTATATTAAATGCCTTTTTAAAGCAGTCCCAGTGACAGTGTGTTTGGAAACAGGCTTGACTGGAAAGCGGCCCTTACCTGTCCCCGTAATTTACCACCCCAATGCACAGGAAGGCTAAAGACTCCAAGGTCCAGATCCCGATGTGAAATAACCTCCGGCACATTTGATCTCTATTCTCTGGGTGCTGTGGCTTCCTGCCTGAAAGGTGAGCAAAACCCATTAGAGAGGTCTTGAGTTTACGGAGAGTAATAATGCAATTTACATAAATAGTATGTCTGTTGGTTGTTCCATTAATCTTACTGACATCTCAACAAGGTAATTTATTTATATATGATCAGTCTAACCGAGGATTAATTAAAATCTTTTTTGTTATTACCATAAGAAAAAAAAAACATCTAGGTGTAGCTGTGACAAGAGGTATGGTTACATAGTTGGAATGGACTGTGTTTTTAGAAGATTATGATGCAACAAGACAAGTTAGGAATTATTTATATCTGTTTTTAAAGTTTTTTAAAAAATGTGCTTTTGGATGTTGTTATGAAGTTGTGTAAATTCATTCATTCATTTTCCTTTGGCCTAGTCCCATTATTTACCCAGCATATGTTTCACACAGCAGATGGCTTTCCAGCTGCAACCCAATACTGGGAAACACCGACACACTCACACACTACAACCAGAACACCAGGAGGAAACCCACGCAAACACAGGGATAACATACAAACATTCCAATTTACCCAATCGGGACTGAAACCAATGACCTTCTTGCTGTGAGAAAACAGTGCTTGCCAAATATATATATATATATATATATATATATATATATATATATATATATATATATATATATATATATATATATATATGTATATATTAAGGGTGTAACGGTTCACAAAACTGACAATTCGGTTCGATACGATACATTGGTGTCACGGTTTGGTATGTTTTCGATACAGCAAAAAAATAAAAAAAATAAATGGCCAGAGGATTTCTCAGATTTTTTTTTTATGTATTAAAACTAACATCATAAAAGTATGATCCTGTTTTATTTTTTTTTTCTTTTACTTTAAACAGTGATAGAGCTATACTTCCGAGGTTTCTGCTTAGCAGCAAATAAAACAAATCCTTCTTTATACTCAAAACCAAAAAGCTTCCTTTAAAAAATAAATGTAATATTGTAGCAGTTAAACAAATTAAAATAAAAGAACAATTTAGATTGTATATAGAACTCAGTTTCAATCCATTTTTAAGCATTTTTTTTTTTTTTCAGAAAGATGAATGTCCATCTTTTCCTCAGACAGCACAGATCTGCTTGATTTGACTGTCACCTGCCATTTCAGTGGATCTAAAAGCAGGAATTATCTGACTGAAATGGGCTTATGAAGGAATAATGTAACAGGCTCTGTTACATTTACTATTTTCTTAAAACCCGACATTTTCACTACCCAATAAGATCTCTCAGATGTTTTTTTTTTCCACCAGTCTGTTGATAGCGGTGATGGTGCGCAATGTATCTGCATATATATATATATATATATATATATATATATATATATATATATATATATATATATATATATATATATATATATATATATATATATATATATATATATATATATATATATATATATATTCTCACACACATTCTAATACATAATCCATTCAGTGCAAAGCAGATTCTCATAATGTGTGTATAGACAGCTAGCAGAAGTTATAATTTTTTTTAATAACATTTTACATCTGATTATATTTTTCTTACAAAAAACAAAAAACACATTGATTTGCTACAGGTAGTGGTGGAAGGAGTACTGAAAATCATACTTAAGTATAAGTACCATTACTTGCTTAAAAATGTAGTGCAAGTAGAGTAAAAGTATCTGTTGTAATTATTACTCAGAGTATGAGTAAAAAGTGCTCTTTTAAAAGTACTCATTTAGTAGTGAGTAGTGAGTTTTACGCTGTTAAAGCTGATGCATTTACATGTAGTTTGTGGATGTGTGTTAACGTAACATTCTGTATTGCATTTACGTATTGCCCAGCAGCTACATACGTCATAAGACATTAATATTAAGTTAGATTTAGGTTGTGACATCAGGTGACCAAAATTCAATGTCTAGCCAGTGTCCAAGGACTATAGACTCCATACAATGTCTATTTTTATCACCAATAACAACCTCAAATGATGTTGTTATTTGGTTGATTTTAGGTTGTGTTGGAAGGTGACCAAAATCCAAAGTCAGGCCAACATCCTAATTCATACTGATGTCAAAAACTAAAATGTATTCATCAGGTATTGCAACCAAAATCCAACATCTGATAGATGTCAGATTGGTTATGTCCACACAACGTGAAGCTGTAACATTATTAGATGTTGATATTTGGTTAACTTTATGTTTGAGGTTGGACATTGACGTTAGCCTGACGTTGAGCTCTGACGTCAAACCTATTTTCATTTTCAAACAAAACACAACGTCCCCAAGACGTTGACAACCCGGGCTCATTGTGGAAACGTAGCCCCGTGGACGTTGCAGAGGACCGCGATTTACGTCCCGGGCCGGATCGGCCGACTCGGCTGCCCTCCTCTTCCTCCTCCTCCTCCTCCTTCCCTAAACCCGAGCTACGGTTCGCAAAAGCCGTCCAGAAAAAAAAAAAGCAAAAGCCCTCGTTTTCGATTTCGACCGCATTTTCGGATCCCGCCGCGTTCTCGCCCTTATTTTTCGGATTCCGTTTTTCGTCTTACCTGATTTCCGGAACCGCTGTTCCCCGCACTCGATCCCGGTCGTCGTTCCCGCAGCCGTCTCCTCCTCCTCCTCTGGGGCCTCCGCTCCACCGACGCAACGCTGTGAGCTAAGCGGTCAAACTGGTTGCATCGGGAAAGCCCTCCACTCGGAGGCGAGCCTTCGGCCGGTGAGCGCGAACAGGAGGGGCGGAGCGGCGCCACACCGCCCCGCAGCGTTTGCTCGAAAAAATCTAAACGCGGCCTTACGTACCTCCGGCCACGTAAATCGTGGTCTCCAGAAACGTCCGCGGGGCTACGTTTCCAGAATGAGCTTGGGTTGGACGTTGAGGAACAACGTCAATCTTACATCATGTTGACGTCTTGTGCCTGGTGGGTGTTTAAGGCCAGTTTGGTCATCATACAGTAAACATTCGTCATCAGTGACATGCATCTAAACAGTCTTTGGGTCAATTTTTCAAAATTAGATTTATCCAATTCCTATAGAAAAAAAAAAAAAGGAGTAGTGACTGCAGGTTGAAGGAAAGTAGTGCAGTAAAAGTACTGATGCAGCCCCAACAATGTACTCAAGGGAAAGTAAAAGTACACATTTTTGAATTACTTAGTAAATAACAATTCCTGAGAAAAACTACTCAACAGCAGTAGTTTGAGTATTTGTAGTTTGTTACTTTACACCATTGGCTACAGGACATGCCTTGACCATGAGCTAATTTTCCTTTTTGGGCGAATCAACCTTTTAATATACAGACCAGTAGCTGAATATAAAATTATATAAATATAAGCAGCAAAGGATCATATAAACTCTTGCTAAACTGCAGACAATAACATCTCTATTGTTTCCATAGCCCATTTGTAAAGTTGACTGTTGCATGTCTTGATGAGCACACTTTAAGTGTTTTAGCAGAAGTCTACCTTTGGAGAATCTAATGTTTTATGAATGCTATAAATCAGGACATACTGTTTTTTTTTTTTCATCCAACTTTTTAGAAAAGATGTTTTCATTTTCACTTTTTCAAAGTAGAATGCTTAACCTTTATTGTTCTCCAGTATTTCACCATAAAAAAACCCTTCATAATTAGCCTTCAAATCAAGTATTTTTTTAACCAATTAATTTTCATTGATAGCAAAGGACACACTGTTTTTAAAGTAATTATAATGTCCTATATTGTTTGATTGTATGAGGCAAACAATTAATTCACTATCATCTCTGAATAGACGAGTATTAACTGCTTCAAGCAATGATTTATCGATTAAACGTGAGCTCATTTGTTAGCAAAAAGCGAAAATACAACACCAAACATAAACAATCCAAAAAAAGCCCCCATAACTTTTAGGTCACTTTGGCTGACCCTCAGTTGTACTTATGTAGCAGTATTGCTGAAGTGTGATCTTTCTATGTGTTTTGGCTCCAGTGTGCTGAATTTCAATAAACACAGCAAAGTGACCCAGCAGGACAAACCTGCAGACAGTGTAATAAGGCTCTGTTAGGATTAATGAGCTACCCACGGCATTATTTGTTATGTTATATATCTTATTGATTGCGTTGTCTTTGATCTTTGCATGGACTTTCTCGCAGAGCTCTTGTACGGTTTGCGTTCTTGGTAGACACCAAAGGTTGAGTGGGCAAAACATGCAGAGCATGATCTGCTTGAGGTCACACGGGCAAGACATTCATTCAGGGCATTAAGAAACTGCCAAAAGAAGGCATCGTAAATGCTTCTGCAGTGTTCCAATTAAAATGAGCAAGGATGTCTGTGAAGTGTAAATGAGGAATAAGTTGTGTTTTCCATTACATCGTAATGAAAAGTCAATAATAATGATTTACTTAGCAGGGGGAAGTTCATAATGTAATAAAAAAAGCATGCAGCTTTGGATCAGCAGGCAAAAATAACAAGCAAGTAAATGTTTGATGCAATAAAGAAAGTTCTGGTTTTATTTAACCATGCATAGTTGTTGCAAATGACGAGTACTGTTTTAGCACACATACTGAGTATAGTTTGTATGCAACATAGGTTCATTGGGAAAATGTGCCCACCGTTACCTTTTGAGAACCAGCAAATATGTGCTTGCAGATACATATGTCTGCATTTTGTGTGTAAAATGAATACTACAGTGCGGTACCGTTGACTTTTCAACTCCATATGGATGCTTTTACCAGTGTGTTTGCTTGGTAGCTCACCATGAATGGTGTTAGACATATGCTTTGTTCACACCAGATGCGGTATGCACGTACAAATCGCACATAAATAGACACATGAAAATTTTGAGTTTACTCACTTCATTTGTGCGTCAAACTCATTTGCACAGCAAATTCACTTAGCAATAGACGCGGATTCGCGTCATGGGTGAGGCTTCTGTCTGGCCAGTCACTGTAGCTTCATTGCTAAATGTCTAACATGGATTTTTATTGAGAGCACAACTGTGTTTATGTGCTCTATTAAGGCTGAAAAACAGTATAGATTCATCGGTGAGCTCATAAACTCTTTCGACTTCTGCTTCCAACTGAGCCGAGCCCACTTTGATGAACTGTTGTCAAGTGTCGGCAGGAGGATTTTCCTCTGGGACATGAACAACAGGCATTAAGTCATAATCACTCCCCTACAATAGAAAGCTCCTGATTGGTTAACACGGTACGAATGTCTGCTGAAGTTCAGATTTTCCAACTCAAGCGATTCACGTGAAGTGTCTGAGGCGCACATCAAGCGGCTCAATCGCACAAAATGCTCATCCCACACCGTTTTAATGGCGTCATTCGCGCCACCTCATTTACGCGTATCATGCTGCAGGATATCTATACACATCTTTGTATTGACTAAACATGTAAATCACTCGCACTTCGCTCTTCTACTGCGTCTTAGTTGCTAAAGGCTAATACTGTTACATTGTAATATACACTACCGATCAAACGTTTGGAATGAGTACAATTTTTAAATGTTGGAAAATAAGCTTATCCTGCTCACACCAAGGATGCATTTATTTAATCAAAAATACAGTCCAAACTGTAAAACTGTGAAATGTTCAAAAGTAGCTTATAATCTAATTTAATTATTTATTTGAAGTGATTTTAATAATGAATTTTCAGCCTTAATACTCTAGTCTTCAGAGTCACGTGATCCTTCAGAATAATATCGCTAATATTAGTTATTATTACTGTTATTGTTATTATTAATGGGGTTTGCCATAGGCAAAGTCCATTCTTACTATTGTGCCTGGTTTATTATTCTTCTTCCTTCTTCTTCTTCTTCTTCTTCTTCTTCTTCCGTACACTTTTTCGGCGCGTAACTAGTCCCGCAGCTTTCGTCCCAGACCCTTGAAAGTAGGCTCAAATCATGCGGCTTTATCGGGAATGGTGTGCTATGACTTTTATAAGGGGTGGGTGGTTTTGAAAAACCACCGAAAAGGGGTATAAGTTGTACCCCTGGGGTGCTAGGACGTCCCAAAGGGGTCCCCATTGACTTTACATTGCCCATTGACTCCCATTCATTTCTTGACTCACATGTCAATCACATTACATAGCAGTGTCATAGACTTAGGGGTTGGCTTATTTGACTGAGGCAACCAATCAGCATCTCAATATGATTTTGAAGCTCACAAGCCACGCCCCCCCCAAACCATTTAAAGACCCTTAATAACTGCCCCATTGACTTAACATTGGGTGGGACGTCCCATTGCACATCCCATTGACTTCCATTATAAATGTCACACATCAATAACATTACATAGGAGTGTCATAGAGAAATGGGGGTGGGCTCATTTGACTCAGGCAACCAATCAGCATCACTATATGATAATGAAGCTCACAAGCCACGCCCCCAAATTGGTCCCATAGACTTCTATTATAATAGGGCTAGATGCATATCTTTTCATAGCAGTGTCATATAGACTTGGGGGAAGGCTTATTTGACTCAGACAACCAATCAGCTTTTCAATATGATAATGAAGCTCTTAAGCCACGCCCCCAAATCCATTTAAATACCCTTAATAAGTGTTCCATTCACTGCCATTTTAACTGGTCTACATGCATATCTTTGCATAACAGTGCCCTATAGACTTAGGGGTTTGCTCATTGGACTCAGACAACCAATGAGCTTTTCAATATGATAATGTAGCTCACAAGCCACGCCCCCAAACTGCTCCCATAGACTGCCATTGTAACTGGTCTACATGCATATCTTTGCTTAGCAGTGTCCTATTGTCTTGGGGGTTGGCTCATCTGACTAAGACAACCAATGAGCATCTCAATATGATAATGAAGCTCACAAGCCACGCCCCCAAACTGATCCCATTGACTTCTATTATAATAGGGCTGGATGCATATCTTTGCATAGCAGTGTCCTATTCGCTTGGGGGTTGGCTCATCTGACTCAGACAACCAATGAGCATCTCAATATGATAATGAAGCTCACAAGCCACGCCCCCAAACTGGTCCCATAGACTGCCATTATAACTGGCCTAGATGCATATCTTTGCTTAGCAGTGTCCTATTGACTTGGGGGTTGGCTCATTTGACTTGGACAGCCAACCACATTCAAGTTCACTTTGTAACCTCGCCCATAGCAACAAAACAGAGTACCCTAGCAACCGTTCATCAACAGCTATATCTCAGCATCGGAACATCGTAGAGACTTGGGGATTGGCTCGTTTGACTTATGCTAGCAAACGGAACTTCCTATATGCTACGCATGCTAGCAGTGACTAGCTACATGCTAATATTGACTAGCCAAGTACTGTAACTTGCTAGAAATGCTTACTAACTATAAATATTTCATCAGGCATGTATGTGAGGCTTGCCTAGTAACCACTCAGGGTACCCTAGCAACTGCCTAGCAACCACCCAAATTACCCTAGCAACCGCCTAGCAACCACCTAGCAACCGCCTAGTAACGCCTTAGTAAGGGCCTAGTGACCACTCAGGACACCATAGCAACCGCCTAGCAACGCCTTAGCAACCACTCAGAATACCCTAGCAACCACCAAGCAACACCTTAGCAACCACCTAGCAACCACTCAGGACACCCTAGCAACCGCCTAGCAACACCTTAACAACCACCTAGCAACCACTTAGGACACCCTAGCAACCGCCTAGCAACGCCTTAGCAACCACTTAGAATACCCTAGCAACCACCTAGCAACACCTTAGCAACCACCTAACAACCACTTAGGACACCTTAGCAACCGCCTAGCAACACCTTAGCAACCACCTAGCAACCACTCAGAACACCCTAGCAACCACCTAGCAACCACCTTGCAACCACTCAGGACACCCTAGCAACCGCCTAGCAACACCTTAGCAACCACTCAGAATACCCTAGCAACCGCCTAGCAACACCTTAGCAACCACCTAGCAACCACTCAGAACACCCTAGCAACCGCCTAGCAACACCTTAGCAACCACCTAGCAACCACTCAGAACACCCTAGCAACCGCCTAGCAACGCCTTAGGAACCACCTAGCAACCACTTAGGACATCTTAGCAACCGCCTAGCAACACCTTAGCAACCACCTAGCAACCACTTAGGACACCTTACCAACCGCCTAGCAACCACCTAGCAACCACTCAGGGCACCCTAGCACTGTTGCTAGCATGATGCTAGCAACTCGATTAGCATGTTGCTAGCATGATGCTAACACAATTAGCATGATACTAGCTACATGCTAATCATGTTAGCATGATGCTAGCAACTCGATTAGCATGTTACTAGCATGATGCTAACACGATTAGCACCATGCTAGCTACATGCTAATCATTTTAGCATGATGCTAACAACTCGATTAGCATGTTGTTAGCATGACGCTAACACGATTAGCATCATGCTAGCTATATGCTAATCATGTTAGTATGATGCTAGCAATTCGATTAGCTTGTTGCTAGCATGATGCTAACACTATTAGTATCATGCTACCTACATGCTAATCATATAAGCATGATGCTAGAACCTTGATTAGCATGTTGTTGCTTTTTGGCCAATACGGTGATGCATTGTACCCCATCGATTTGCCACGCAAACCCCATTCACATTTCCTTTAGGAAATGTACAATTCTAGTTATTATTATTATTATTATTATTATTATTATTGTTAAATATTAATAGTAATAAAAGCAATTATGACAGGACTGAAGATTTCATTTGAAACTACATACAATAAGAAAGCAGTAATTTAATATTATTTTTAAATATTTAACAATTTAACTTTATTTTACATTTAATAAATGCCTTATTGATGAACAGAATAATTTTCTTTGAAAAAAATAAGAAAAAATGGGAAAACTGACCTTTTGATTGGTAGTGTATGTCGTACCATGACAGTTACATCATGAAGCACTGTTGCAAATAAATTAATACAAAATAAATGATTTATAAATCTGAAATCATTACAAAATAAATTATAAAATGCATAGTACTTGGACATCATCCAGCATGGTCCTTGCAATCGCACTGTCAAACAAGTAACATTAGTAAACAGCACAGATGGGTTAGTAATAGCCGATTGACTTTCTGAATCAATCAACCTATGAGAGTCTGTAATCAAAGACAAATTATCAAATCCAATTTTCATTCATTTAAAAAAATCCAATAGTAAAAGAGCTTACATCATTAATACCACCGGTCATTTTATAGTAATTTTATAAAACTAAATAAATAATTTTTAAAAATAAATTATTAAATAATAAATACATAAAATAGTAATATTTAGCTATGCTTCTGACCTCACACTCTTTTAGTGTTAAAAACTAAAGTGCCACTCAGAAATTAATGATCAGCTATAATTGATGTGAACCAAAATGTCACCTTCTCTGATTGCATTGGCCATCTCAGTTACTTTGACTTTTTTTGACATTTAGATATAGACAAATGCTATTTGTCATCCTAATAACAAACAGAAGAGCATCCATTCAAAATTTTGTGCAGGACAATTTGGCAAATGAGTCTTCAAAATGATGACTTCAACAGCATTAGGCTTATTTAAGCTTCAGGACAAATTTTAAGATATATTTAACAATGTATGATTCACTAAAGAATGATTCATTGGAATAAACTATTTTTAAAAAAATCTACAGCTCCAGTTCCCAAAGCCAGCATGAATGATTTGCTTTGTTATCCAGTAAAGACATATAGGTTCTGAGCTACAAGAGGGTGAGTAAATGATGACAGAATTTCCATTTTGGGCTGAACTTATGCCTTTAAACTCTTGACTATATAATGAGATGAATGTTTGATGTTGAAATGCGGCTGCAGTCTGGATCCAACATGGAGAGATTGCTCATATCAGACTAGATTGAAAATGTGCAACACTTTTAAACCGTCACAGCAGCTAGTCATGATAAGGAAAATCCTTCTTGAGAGATTTTCCGAAGATCGACATCATGAAATAAGGAGCTTTCAAACCAAATTCGCAGAAGTAGAGCAGAAGAGAAGAGAG
Organism: Danio rerio; assembly: GCF_052040795.2. Taxonomy (NCBI): domain Eukaryota; kingdom Metazoa; phylum Chordata; class Actinopteri; order Cypriniformes; family Danionidae; genus Danio; species Danio rerio. Next base: position 37,605,825 of record NC_141037.1, read on the forward strand.
TCTGGGAGAAAATACAACCGGGAAAGATAGATAGAGAAAGAGCTGAAGCAGGAAAACAATGCAAACGAGCATATGAATATTAATGAGGCAACAAAGGCCTTTTGAATGCTTGTATTCCTGTAGTGTATTTATGATGAATGAGGGCCTCAGTGCAGTGTGTCAAGGTCTCCTGACCGACAAATAGCAGGCTAATGACAAATCTCTAAAACATATGCTAATAAAGCTCTTACAATGCATTGGAATCTCTGACCTTTGGGATATAACCCTAAAGGGCAGCGTGAGAGATGCAAAATTCCAAAACTAACTGCAATTTATTACAACAAAACCATTTTTATGCGGGTTATCACTGAGCACTGGGTAATCAAACATCACAAGGTTGTAAACATTACGTTATTGTGTTCATGTCACGCTTTAATGTAAATCTGATGATTTGGTGCTGTACCAACTGCTTATTTACATAACATTTGATTAATATCTGCTAAAAAGCACACAAACAGTATCAAATAAAATGCCTGAAGTTCCTGGATGCTAGCTTTTCTCTGCAATGTTGCCAAAACTTTATGCTATAGCCAAGAAATTGAAGTGTTAGATGAATAGGGCAAATGTAGAAGGACTTAATGCAGAGTAACCCAGTTCAAGTGATTCCAGTGAACTGTATGCTGTAACAAAATTGCTGTTTGAATTTAAGGTCTGTTTTCTTTAAAAATCAATCATCTTTACTGCCTGATTCAAATACAGTATAAAGTATGCCTCATATTGTACGACAAGCACTGCATTAAGTACCAAAATTTTTATGCCATGTCTTATTTTACCACAGTATTTTCAATGGAGTTTCTGCGCTTGCTGCTCCTGACATCCCTTGTGTTTGAACAGCTTTTTATCTTGCTTTACACTTAAACAACTAAATGAATGCTTAAGTATATTTACTGATTATATTTTAACTATATTACAACATTGACGCTGTAAAATTTACTGTATAAAATTAAAAGTAGTCACATTAACCTTTCACCGAAAGTTTGTCGGTAGGGGACAACACATTGGCAGTGCGTATATCCTATTAAGATGACTGTTGTCTATCTTTGATAAGAACAAGTAAATGTAAGGGGTGGGCAATACATTTTAGGGCAATAATTTATTTATTTTTTAACAGGGGCCACATTAGACTCAGGGGCAGTTTTAAGCCTCATTACAAACGTTTCACAGCATTTCACAAACATTTCACACACACACACACACACACACACACACACACACACACACACACACACACACACACATATATATATATATATATATATATATATATATATATATATATATATTTTTTTTTTTTTTTTTTTTTTTTTTTTTTTTTAACATAGGTAGGTAGGACAGCCTATCATATTTTTAGGTGTAATGTTTTGATAGGACAAAACATTGTTACCTTCCAAAGACTGTTCAATAAATTCAGACAACTTCATTTAATTATTAGCTATGATGACGTGAAGATACTTTCAACCAGAAAAACAATTTTGTTTCTAAATTGCACATTTAAAAAGAACATTTTATAAACCAATCCTTCCTCATAATAAACTCTCAGGTTTTTATTGCATTCATTAAACAAAGTTTAAAATCCAAGCCATTGTTAGTCTGTCACAGACCGGACTAGGTTTGATATTAACTTAATTAGTCCTGTCCTACCCCAACCCAACACTCGAGTCCCTGACAGATATAAATGACGTCTACAATGGTAGCCTTGATTACATTTTTTTCCGCAGGCTGGGCCGAGGACTTCTTGAGATTTAAAAGTGAGATCCTTTGAGGTCACCAAACATGGCATGATTTAGGATGAGTGCCTACATTTAATTACATAAAACAATGACAATTACTTGAAATAAGGCAACCTTCACCACAAACTCCACATTTTCAAAGTCATAATTTCATATGGTTTGTCCTCTGGATTCATGGCCTGTTTCACCATTAGCCACCAGCTAACAAATAACCTCAATAACACAGACTCTCAGTGTGGACAACAGAGACAAAGTGAAAGAAAATGCATTGATGACCTCAGGGTTATACATCACTTTCTGCCCCCTCTTCTGACACCGGATCAGCCAAAACATTCATTCCGTTCAAGATCAGCACATTCATCTCCTACTTTCAACATCTTGCTGCTTCCTCTGACCTTATCCAATGCCTTTCTTCTGGATGTTTGGAATTATAGGTTGGCATTTAGTCAAATACCATCCAACGTTTTTGCTTAGAACAATCTGCTTAACCTCAACAATCTGGGTTCAACTCTGGCTGCTCAGCCAAAAACTGTCTTTCTATCTCAGTGATTGAAGCATTTATAACAAGCTTTCTTTTATTTTGATTCTCTAGGAATTATATACATCTTAGACCCTGTTTGCAATCAAGCGTTGCAGTAAAACCAGCAATTGCAATCATTTGTTTGATTTGTAAATTAACTCTTTGAGTAGGTCATCAAGATGCAACTACTACTTTATTGAGACCAACATTTAAAGGGGTGGTCCAATACGATATCATATTTTAAACTTTAGTTGATGTGCAATGTACATGTGTGAACATAAACAAGGTCTATGAATGTAATACACTCTAAGTTCAATGCAAATATGCCATTGGCTTTTCCAGAGTTAGCTTAGCAAAGTCTACAGCGAACAAAGCTTGAAAAAAATACATCCGGGCTAGTGAGATCATAAGGGGTTTCCGGCTACATGCATTAACTACGCGCATATAGGGGCATAGCCGGAGGTGCTGTAATGTTGTAGCAGAAGAAGCTAAACTGCCATCCAAACGCTGATTTTTCACAGAGCTTTTTCTGTTTCTGTATTTCGGCTTTCAAAGGGAACGACACAAAGAGAAAAGTGCTTACAGTTTCATTTTCATTATGTTCCAGAGAAATACAAAAATATATATAGCTAGCATTTGACAAAAGACAGCTTGCAGGATCTCTCTCAGTTCAGAGCTGGATTCGGCTAAAAACTCCTCAAAGGAGGAGCATCTCCAACAAGCAGAAGCTGTGGATTGTGAGCAACAACCTGTTAGTATTTTGATTTGTTAAAATTGGTCAATTACATGCACAGTTTTCAGCATTAACGGTATGTTGTAGTAAGGAAGTAAACAAGAATATAAACAATGAGAAATGCTGTTTGGCACTGCTAACAATTTAGCTACAAATTCATATTTATCAGTCAAACCGCTGTAAACACGAACTATCTTCAGCGGCGCTGCAGTGTCTCTCTATGCTGCCACTTTCCCTGCGTTCTATATCTCAAATAACAAACTAGCAAAAGATATGTGAACGTTTTATATTACTTACACTTATTTATTCCAAATATAAAGACATGTAACGCGTTGAGTTAGGTAAAAAACATACAGGATAGCTCGCTCAACTCATGTTGCAGCAGAAAAGTTAATCAAAGCACACATGGGTCACATTCCACATCTTGTGCATTATTCTTGTGTCAGCAGCATCACTGTATATTACAGAGAGGTTAGACTAAACAATATGGGAGATGGGCTGGAGATATGGGTCTGAAATACGGGAGACTCCCGGGAAAAATTGGAGTGTTGGTAGGTATGTTACAGACACTTGTTAGATTTCATTTTAGAGAGCAGGCATGAGATTTATCCTTTTCATTTTCTGTCTGATTAAGGCTCAAACAGATACAGCTAACAGCTACTCTGACTGACACTATTTACACAACAGAATCAAAATGCGGGCTTGTGGAGGCATGATACTTTACTGGTGACGTGGAGTCGTGAATCAAAGCACATTATGTTAGCTGACCAATCAGAGCCTCTTGAGGGCTTGCCTTTTAAAGGAACTAAGAAATATGACATTAGCTGAGTAGCTGTATATAATCAAAGTAAGATATATGAAAAAAAAAAAATAACAAGCTTTTCTACAAGTGAAGCATGAGCACATGTTGCTTTGCATCTTATATACACAACCAAGCCTTAAAAATACACTCTGGACCACCCCTTTAAATCTGAGAAACCTTCTTTTGTCTTTTATCAAAGAACTAAGAATGTGCATGTGTACAATTAAATACTTCCCCCCTAATAATATCATATATATATATACCGTTGTTGTCAATCATTTTAAAAGGGATAGTTCACCAAAAAAAAAAAAAAAAAAAAAAAAAAACTAAGAGTTTCTTTCTTCACAGAAAGACAAAATAAGATATTTTGAAAAATGTTGGTTGCTGGGACCCATTTACTAGCATATTAATCGTTTTCGTACAATGGAAGTCAATTGGTCTCAGCAACCAGAATTTTTTAAAACATCTTTTGTATTCAACAGAAAAAAAGGAACTCATCAATGTGAGGGAGATTTAATGATGAGGTCATTTTCATTTTTTTTTTAGGTGAACTACCCCTTCAAAACTTGGACTTTCCTCACAAAATGCTCCCAGCTGCATCTAAAATGCACAGTATATGGATACATAAAGCCCTAAACATTTTCTATTTGCTTATTTTATGGAGCATAGAGGTGTGAGTTACTACACTCTTAAAAAAAGGAGGTATTTAAGTGAATATAACCTTTGACCGAAATGTTTATAATCAACATTCTGTTATGCCGTTTTTTCTTTTTTTGTATGTAATTTACTTCCAACTCACACGGATGTTTTTCTTTTCCTTCTAAGCCTTGATGTCTGATTGCATGTGGTGGTTAGATTTAATGAGCTGATTCTAGTGCAGAGAGCTAATTTTGTTAATATAAATGGACCTTTTAATATACAGTACGTAATGGTTTGTTGAACATTATGTTCTCAGTGCATACCTCTTTTGAACAAGCATAACTGGCTTTGATTATGAATGCAATCTCATTATATGTGGAGCAAACTGGAATTTGTCTGTTTATCTGCATGTGGTACATTATAAGACTTCAAGCCCTGATTTTAGCTGGCAAGCGTGTCTACATTTATATTGCAGATTTGGTGCATTCAGGGTGTTTTTTTGAATTTATTTTTCATTTGATTAATTTATGACTTGCTTACTACTTATATATTAAATAAACAGTGCTTGTGTTTGAGTCAGTTAATAGTGAGTCAGTATATTTATTATTTATATATACCCCCTAATATACTCCCCCCCCCCCCCAATTACTATATATTTATTTTTTATTTTATAATTTTTTCCCAAATTAGGTTTAATCTAATTAGCCTAGTTAAGCCTTTAAATGTCACTTTAAGCTGTAGAGAAGTGTCTTGAAAAAATACCTAGTAAAGTATTATTTACTGTTATCATGGCAAAGATAAAATAAATCTGTTAATAGAAATGAGTTATTAAAACTATTTAGAAATGTGATGAAAAAATCTGCTCTCTGTTAAACAGAAATTGGGGGAAAAATGGCACAGTAGCGATGTCGTGTCTCAGCAAGAAGGTCGCTGGTTCAAGCCTCGGCTGGGTCAGTTGGCTTTTTTGTGTGAAGTTTGTATGTTCTCCCCACGTTTGCATGGGTTTCCTCTGGATGATCCGCTTTCCATCACAGTCCAAAGACATGCAGTACAGGTGAATTTGGTAAGCGAAATTGTCTGTTGATTATGTGTGTGAATGAGTGTGTATGGATGTTTCCCAGATATGGGTTGCAGCTGGAAGAGCATCCGCTGCATAAAACATGTGCTGGATAAGTTGGCGATTCTTCCCCAGATTAATTAAGGGGCCTAAGCCAACAAGAAAATGAATGAATGAATAAATATAAATATTTTTATTTAATTTTATTATTATTATTTTTTGGAGGAAGTCGGTTTCTTTTTCTCACTGGGATAAAAGCAGTTTTACAAATTTAAAACACATTGAGTCAATATCACTAGCCAATATTAGGTCAATATTATTAGCCCCCTTTAATATATTGGCTACAGAACAAACCAATGTTATCCAATGACTTGGCTAGTTAAAGTACACATTAACTGGAAGTTGTGACCGTTATTTTTTCCGTATTGTGACGCAGTTAAACTAAATATTAAATCACAAAACGGTGGGCGTGGCTTGTTTTTTCTACTGCGAGCTGAATTGGTGTTGCAAAGTCGGTGTTTCATTTAGAAAGTTTGCAAAAAGGGTTTGGGGATAGTCATAACAACCTAACAGACTTCTCCTAACCATTTTTGTTTGTTGTCAAAACTGACAGTTGGAGGGGCGTGGTTAAATATGTTAGCCATGCCTAATTCCTAAAATATATGTAATCTGACAATTTAATTAAAAAATAAAAATTAAAAAAAACAGGAAGTGCATTTTTTTATTTCAATTAAAGTTTAAAAGTGCAAACCTTTTTTTAATGACATGTTTGCATTCATTCAGTCATTCATTTTCTTTTCGGCTTAGTTCTTTTATTAATCTGGGTTCACCACAGCGCAATAAACCACCAACTTATCCAGCATATTTTTTCTGTACAGCAACTCATAACTGGGAAACATCCATACACACTTATTCACACACATATGGGCAATCTAGCTTACCCAATTTACCTATACCACATGTTTTGAGACCCAGAGGAAACCCATGCGAACATGGGGAGAACATACAAACTCCACACAGAAACCCTAACCTGTCCAGCCAAGGCTCGAACCAGCAACCTTCTTGATGTGAGGTGATTGTACTACCCACTTCGCCAACGTGCAGCCCTTCTTAATAACATGTACAGATTAATTGTTAACCACGAAACTAGCAATATGCTCGCATCCGCTATTTACAGGATGCAAAGTAAGTCTAAGTGGAAAAAATTAGCATTTCACAAGCAAACAGTTAACAGTTTTTTAACATTCTCTACTGCGTGAGAATGAGAGATAAATGATCTACTTTCACTTTCGCTCTTGGATAGGGAAACCTTTAGGCACAGACATCAATTAGCCTATAAATAATTAATTTCCTTTGTTAAGCGCAAAGATTTGTTTCAAAACTATTTTTAAATTCAGTTCTAATTTCTAGCAAACGAATAAATGAACAATAATGACCAAGTGTGGTCAAATATTTCCAAATACACCTGCCATGCCCCATATGGTCTTAAACCTGACAGGTGGGCAAATCTAAGCTTGTTTTTAATAAAACAAATATAAATATGGATATAATAAATAATACTGCTAATAATAATAACATTATAAAAAAGCAAATTGTTATGAATGAACTGAAAAAGCCTCCAGAGACGAAGAAGAAATAAAAGCAGTGATTTTTCATATTTATATAGGCTAGAAAATAATATGTTTTGTAACATTTTAATCCTTTATATTTATATCCTATATCTATTCTTATTATATCCTATATATATCCTTAATATTTAATTTTTTTTATATGTAAAGATATTTGCCTATTGCTCTCTTGTGCGTATTGAGCAGTGCGTAAGCGAGGGGCAACTCTGCGCCGGAGTCTAGACCGGGTTAGTTTTGGTCTAATGAAAAATCTATTGTAGTTTCTCAAAATAGCGACGCGCCAGCGGTCCGCCTCAGAACGCCTTCCTTATTAGACCAGAACGCCTATGGGCGCACAAATGAGCGCTAATGCATTTGCTATTTAAACAGCGTAGCGCAACGCCTCAAAACGACTCTTGCGCCAAGCTGAAACTACCAAAAGACTATTGCGCCGCATCTTGCGACTCACTGCGCAAGGTGTATGATAGGGCCCTTTATGTCTGTATTGGACTATGGCGATGTTGTTTATATGCATCTCCTCAGAGTATGCATGCTTTTAGACACTGTTTACCATGGTGCACTGAGGTTTATAACCAATCTTAAATCCCTCATTCATCATTTTGTAGGTTGGTCTGCTTTGTCCACTTGTTGGCTCAGGCATTGGCATATCTTTGTTTACAAATGTATTCTTGGCTTACTCCCCTCTTGCATTTGTAAAAACACCTGTCTCAAACTATAGCCTTCGATCTCAGAAAGTTTATTTATTGTTTGTACCAGTGGTGTGTACTGAAATTTTAAATATGCAGCAGCATCTTTTACATTGTATAACCTCCAAACAAAGTTGCAGTTTAAAGAATTGGTTTCACTACATGCTTTTCAAAAAAGATTTTTAATGATTTGGAGTTAGATATTCTGAATAGTTTTTAACTGTCATTGTGTGTTTTGATGGATGAACAATGTCAGCTGTTATTTGTTTTTTGTTAAACCCATGTGAACTGTATACTGCCTATAATCTTGACCAGGCTCTTGTAAAAGAGATATTTAATCTCAATATGCTTTTCCTGGTAAAAATAAAAGTGATTATAATAATAATAATAATAAAAAAAATAATAACACTAATAATAATAATAATAATAAATCATAGAGTTTAGATTTCTTGAGGACTAAAACTAAATACTATCTTTCAAAATAACTAGTAAACTATTATGGACTGTCATTATGGCAAAGACAAACACAAATGTTATAAGAAATGAATAATTATTAAAACTATTATGTTTAGAAAATAATCTCTCTGATAAATAGGCTTGGGAAATATTTCGGAAATAATTTAAATTTACCATATTGGAGGGCTTATAAATTTGACATAGGCTGCATTTATAAATTGTTTCCCTCTTTCTTTAAATTGTGCGAGCCCTATTAAAAGATAAAAAAGGCACAATTGACTATAATCTTTGTATACTAATGTCTGGAAATCTACACTACATTATCTGATTATTTTGACCCAAAATTATATCTGCTCTCAACAGATGGTAATATGCTGCCTATAATTAGCAAACACATGGCTAGCATCGCACTATTTCCGCAAAGTAAAACTGACATATTTCGTATATAGGAGCCAAAAACTAACATGAATCTGGCAGTGGAGAAATAAGCTTGGCAGGAGCCTCTGTGGAAGTGAGCTTCTGTCTGTCACTTTAGCTGTCTTTGTATCCTTCACTCGTTACAATGATAATTTAAGGGAACTTTACATACATCCCACTGTACGCTTAATCTGAAATGATGATTATATAATACATGAATAAACTGTATGAAATATTTCTGTTTACTGACATTTGTCTATATGTATTAACATGTCAGTCAAGCGGACTCTTTCAGAGTGACTGCCGTGTTATGAAACCCAATTTATTGGAAGTTTCTTTACGCAAGAATAATTCTCAATACTGTGAAAAGCACAGCACAGAATTCCCGTTACTGCATACCAATGTCTTTTTGAACCTGTCTTATACTAATGTATCTTTTCTATTATTCATGACTTACTCTTCACTCCAAACTCATGAATTTATTGGTTTGTGTGTGTGTGTGTGTGTGTGTGTGTGTGTGTTTGACATTTTCTACAGTTCTGTTTAAAGCTTTCTCCTATGCCACTTCAATATGCAGAGAGAACTACAAGCCTGGTAAATTTACCTAAGAAATATGTAAACACTGTGTCTCTTTGGCACTATCAAATCATTGCTGCTTCTTTTGACATCTTAACAAAACAACAACAGCTCAACCAATGATGTGAGTTCAGTGTGGGGCAATCTGACCAATGGCAGACATACTGTATGACTCAGTCTACCCAAAAGTTAAAATTCTGTCATTGTTTACACACCATTTACTCAATTTTAAATACTTCTGTTGAATACAAAATAAGGCCTCGTTTACATTAATATGTTTTAGTTTTAAAATGCATAACTTTTGCTATGGTTATGCCTTCCGTCCACGCTACCCCAGAGATTTCAAGCCCCAAACACAGAGCGTTAAAAAAATGCTGAAGAGGCCATTTTGGTTTTAAAAGGCTGCAGCTCTGTGTCAGTGTGAATGGAGTAAAACAGAGACATCTGAAAACGGACGTGATCTGATAAAATCTATTCTGAATAAATGAGTACCAATCTCAATATTAATCATTCCAATCTCAATATTAAGCAGACCAACACAAACTTAGTCTTGAATCCTTTCCTTGTAAGTTAAGACTTCACAAGTTTGATATGCAAAACAAACGTTAGAGGAAACATCAGGTAAATCTTCAAAGGGAACTTTATAACATCATTGACATCACCCTCGCTATATTGTTTATCTTGTTTTATCTTAACAATAAAATGAAAACATAAGGAACTACCTATTTTCATTTTGATATTAACTTAACAGACACTAAAAATGTTGAGGCGTTGTGTGTCTAAATATTTAGCCATATATGACCATCATCTTCACTGTGCAACTGCTTTTTTTCATCTTCATACAAACATAAGAAACAGTCTATTTTGCTGAATATTAGTTTTAATAATCAATAATGGCAATAAATAACACAATATGTTTATGCAATATAGGAAATAAAAGCAAGCAATCAGTCAATTGTGCAGCATCAGTCTACGTGGTTATATAAAATAAAATTTACTTATTGGCGAGGCAGTGGCACAGTAGGTAGTGCTGTCACCTCACAGCAAGAAGGTCACTGGGTCGCTGGTTTGAACCTCGGCTCAGTTGGCGTTTCTGTGTAGAGTTTGCATGTTCTCTTTGCCTTTGCGTGGGTTTCCTCCGGGTGCTCCGGTTTCCCCCACAGTCCAAAGACATGCGGTACAGGTGAATTGGGTAGGCTAAATTGTCCGTAGTGTATGAGTGTGTGTGGATGTTTCCCAGAGATGGGTAGCGGCTGGAAGGGCATCTGCTGCAAAAAAAAAAAAAAACTTGCTGGATAAGTTGGCGATTCATTCCGCTATGGCAACCCCGGATTAATAAAGGGACTAAGCCGACAAGAAAATGAAAGAATGAAAGAAATGGACTTATCTTTGTGCTAAGCCAAAACACATTACCTGAGAACAAGTAATATATTCAAAAGACCAAAGAGTCATTAGACAGGGAAAAGACTAATTAAATATCACTTTTAACAACTATAGTGAGATGAGATTTAGCGGCGGACCCTTGATAAACTGTCTGTTGTGTGTTGCTCTCACCTGGGGAGGTGTGCTCAAAGCACTTGCTCACTGCCTGGGACCCTACAAGCACTGCAGTGCATGCCAGAGTGTGTGTGTGTGTGTGTGTGTGTGTGTTAACGTGATGTGCATTTTTAACAGTATATTGTGGATGGAGATCTTTTCAGAACGCCATTGTGGATGTGGATTATTTTCATTCTAAAATGCAGTTTTAAAACTAAAAATGTATTAGTATAAATGGAGCCTAATATATCTTGAAGAATTTTGGTAACTTGTAACCACTGATTTCCAAAGTAGAAAAAAACAGATACAGAAGTCAGAGGTAAGAGGTTTTCAGTAGTATTCATTTTATGTTATTTTGTGGTGGACAGAATAAAAAATAAATAAAAAAAACTCAAACTGTTGTAAAAGCAAACATATATTTCATTTTAGGTAGAACTATCTCTTTAAAACCATGTATTTTCTTTCCCCAATTCCATTTGGTGACAGAAACTGTGGCTACTGGGTACTGTGCCTATACAGTACTTACACTAACTCACTAAGGTACATTTTTCTTTAGATAATCTAAAGACACTCTTCCTGATTTAACCATAAGCCCATCCAATTATATTAGACACACATGGTCAACTTTAACCAGTGCTTAGAGTGCACCTGCTCCAGGTGATTTGACACCTCTGAGGATCACACTTCTCTGAATAGCCTCCCAGGAGGCTGAATCCTGAGTAAGGTGCAATGTAAGATAGAAAAGGTGAGGACTCGAAAAGAAGCGAAAGAACTCCACCTCTAATTGTTCACGACACACGACACACAACCCTCAGTGTGAGACTGAGTCAAAAAACAGGACAGGAGGGAGGGATCTGGCCACAAGGAGTCTTTTATCTTTAGTTAATGACTGAACAAATATGCTTTGCCTTCACGCTCCCCTCTTTTGTGGGTGTGGTTACCCCTCTGGGTCACCGTGTAGCTCTCTAATAAGCATCCTCACACAAAAGCCCAATATTTGCTTGACTAGTGGGGCCTCTAGGCCCTTGAGGAAATAAGCACAAGGGGCAGGGAAGGAAGGGGTTGCGAGGGTGGGGATGGGGGATTTAACTCTGTCAGATACCAACGGGAACGGATGGAGCTTGATAAATCCTGAAAGGAAGGCATTACCTGCCCAAGTCACCAAGCAGCCACAATTATCACAGGGCTTTGGGTTCATTGTCAATCAGAATGGCAGTTAAAGAGAGGCAGCAGCTGGGGCAGATGGTGGGGATCCAGTGCGGCTGGGAGAGCAGCCACAGTCCAGTCCTTAGACAATCTCTCACTCTCTTTTTCTTTGTATCTCGTACTAAATCTCAGACCTACTGTTGATTACAAAAGAGATTTCTGGATACTCATCCACAGAGGCTGTGATGCAGAGTGAAGCCGAATGAACCCGATTGGCCCATGCAGTGTCATGTTAATTAAATGATGTTTGATATTCATGAGCACCCTATGCATGTTGATCGTACCATTCTCATTTATACATTACCCAAGGCTGTAACCACCATATTCAGATTAGTATTTGACCGATATGGGTTCTTTCTGTGCCTGATTATTAAATTATAACATGTGGTCCCCCTAATCCTAAATGTATGATTGCATCCATGCATGTGTCCACCTTGACTGCTAGAGGAATTTAATAACCTAGAGTGAAATGTCTTACTGTTTGCCAAAAGGCCTTATAGTTTTTGTAGCTTCAGTTGCTTTTAAAAGCTTAAAGTTGTTCAGTTGTTCTCCCTTGGTTGATAAACTTACACAATGAGTTGACTATTCTTATCTAACCGAGATCCAGCTTTCCATCTGATTGTGTGACTGTAAAATAGCATGCTGTAGATTTGACTCTGGCACACTCAAGGGCAGTTGCTGAGTTTGTCTCCCAGTTTCCAGGCAGACTCCTTCTCCTTCAGTCTTTGCCAAGGCACACCAGTGCATTTCACTTTCAGCGACTACTGCCATTCATCACAGGGCAGGGGGTATAAGTGGGTCTGCATCCCCTCCTCCCTCTTCTCATAGCTGGAAGCACTGTGTTGCATGGACCCCTTCACTCCCCGCAGTCTCCATGCTCCTATCCCCAACTTTCCACAATGGACCCTGACTTCATTATGGGAGCCTGGCTTTCTCTCGGTCTCCCGACAGAGGCATCATTCCTCCTACTTTGTTACGCCACTCTCGGACTTTGTGTCTGGGACCAGCTGATAGCGAGGTCAGGCCCATCCATCTGCCAGGGCTGTGAGCTGTGATGTAGAGAGAGGAGCAGAGGTCCTCATTCAGCAACAATGCCCATTAACAATGCTAACAGAGTCCCGGCAAGGCCGAAGGAGGGGACGGGATGGGGGGTAAGGTGGGAGGGATGGTTGTCACTAGGCAGAGAACAAGATTGCAATGATTTGATAGGTTTGTGGGACTGGGCATTGAGCAGGTCCTCAAGAGTCTCAGATGGTTATTGATTTTCCTCACTTGTGTTTGCTGCCAGATTGTGAAGTTATATACATGTGAAAAGCTCCTTCTGGGATATCAAGTGTAGACCTGTTTAGGTTCGGATGGTGTACATATTTTCATCACCAGTTATAGATATTAATAAACGCAGGTGCTTCTTCTTACCCAATGCAAATTAGCGGAGAATTGTCAGAGTGAGGTAAGTTAAACAGCTGTTATTTTAGTCTTGTTCTGTTGTGATTGGCAGGATTATGTGACACAGTCTTCCTAAACTTTCATTTGAAACTCCATCAGCTTCTCTGCACCTGGCAAAACACTATTTCGGAAAATTTAACAGGCACCTGTATTATTCATCACTGGTTCTTACCTGGTCTACATTTTTATAGCCTAGGGCACAAAAACCCATTTATACACCTAGGTCACCTAATCCAAGAAGCTTAAACTGGCACGCATGGTGCCCAACCCTTGGATATAAGCCAAGACTGCTTTTCGCTTTCTCCTTTTGAAGACTAACTGCTTTGCATTTGAAGAAAACCACAGTGTCAAAGTTCATTTGGTTCTCTGCCAGGCCGTGTCACACGGAAAAGAAAGAAGAAAAAACGTAGTCCATCAACCAAGCAGCACTGACTCACCAAAATATAAGCACATGCATGTGCGCACATATTTGAAGCATGACAAACAGAGACATAGAGGCTTGTGTTGTGTTTCTTCTCCACCCACCTAAACACATAACCACACAGAATACCAACAATGAGTGCTGATAATGTAGCAGACATCTGAATAGTCTGCTCTCCTTTACCCACACAGCACTGTAATCATTTGCATTGTAAAGAGACAGTCACCAAGTTCAATCTACGCTGCATTGTTGTTGACTTTTCTAGAATGTTCTTTTAGTTTAATAGTCCAGGATTTGTTTTCTTAAACATTGCACTGGTTTGCTGATATTATGTATCCAAGGTTTAATTGTACATTATTCATTTTAATTCATCCTGAATTTCCCTTTGCAACACATTTTACTTGAGTAATGTGAATAAATTATAAGCCACTTTCTAAACAAGTAGTTGCATAACGCAAGCCAGTTAGTGAGAGTTATGTGAGTAAACTTCACTCCATTGGCCTCAAGATGTGGATTAGACATGCACTGCTGCAAGACTGTAGTTTTTAACAGCCTTACTTCCATCCCATAGACGTCACTCGAGGTCGAACATGTAGAATCGAAGTTAGATTTTTGACATGAATCGGATGTGAGTAAGGATTAGGCAGGTGAGTGTAACAGAGGGCAGCTGGTAAGAGCTGGACAAGTAAACCTCCCTTCTCTGACCTCAAGAGGCAACTGATGCTGGAGGCTGCAGTATTTACAGGTCTCTTCTGCCAGTCCACCTCCCATGCTACAGATGCCGGTTTCAATCCCAGTAAAAGTTAAACTTGAGTGCTCACAGTATGCTATTCTAAAATCAGCCTTTGCATTAGCAGTGACAACTTTAGGGGAACTCTGTTACTTACCCACTCCCTTGTCAATTTATAATATTCTTGTCAGGAAACCTACTTTTTAAAGTTTTCTCACCTCAGTTGTATTTGTATCTCATTCAAATGTAGAGTTCACTCACCAAAGTCATTCCTTATGCCAGTTTGAGGATATTTAAATGATCCCATATGTGCAGGTAAATTTGTAAATGGTGAATGCTAAGAATAATTGTGTTTTTTTCCTATTACAGACATCCTGTCAGAATGGTAATTGACAGCCTAAGTGGGTCAGCTGAGAGGCCAGGCCCTGTTAATTTATATTCCAAGACATTTCATGCATATTCATGAGCTCCTGCTGTTTTGTCTATCACCAAGCATCATACTTACTGCATAATTGTATTTAGGGAACCGAAGAGCCGTCTGAGTGGTCACACCAATTCAAACGTCACTGTATTATTTCATTACTTCCAACTACAGAGAGAAAATAGACTCTTGAGGCAAATGAGAAAAGAGAAAGTCGACATTAGTGGTACCCTGCGCTGACTGCAATTAAACCGGCAATTCTAAACAGGCAGATGTCAATCTTCAGATGAAAAGAAATGGGCTAAGTCATTAAACATGCATCAAGAAAAAAACTAAAAGTAAAAAAAATGAGCTTCCTACAAATTAGGTTTAAAAAAATATAGTCCAGTGCTAAGTCATAATTGCACGTTCCACACTACATCTGTTATTATATTGTAATATCATCAGAATGTTATGTATAATCATAAAGCCACTACCTTCTTACAAAGTAATTCTCGTATCTGTGAGCCTTTTTCTTGTTAACAAAGTAATTCTAAAGTCATCCCTTGCAGCAAACCTAAATGGTGTTGGTGTAAATGCTGCATACCTTCCCCATCAGAGGGTAATTGTGTAATTATGGGCTATTTGGCTCTGCAAAACATACATTATTTTCTATTCATAAGGCCATGTGGTTCTTCCCAGTGAACAAACAGACTGATGTAAGCCTGAATAACGCATGTTGTTCATTCCTTTGTGGAGTGTATTGATTTCTTTTGATGGCGTACATGAAAAACAGTTTAATCTCAGTTACATGCAAATAAGGTGGTTGAAAAATTCTTCAATTCGAGGGAATTTCCCAGTGTGAGCCACAATGAACACATCAGCTCACCGCAAACAACAGCTTTTGAGATTAAAACTGGTCACAACAGCCCCACTGCTGGGCAGATTATGAATATCAAACTGCATATTCAGGAATGTGTTGATGTACTGTCAGCTACCGGCTGACTGAAAAATCCCCGCTGTCTTCCTAAATGAGTGTTTTTATGCATATATTCTTCTGTAATGGATTTTTTTCCAGGAGCTTTAACACAGGGAAGCAGCGGAAATTATTCACTGTAATGATGTCCAGGTGAATGCTGTCATCAAATTAACTCACTGCAGACAGAGGGTGAGTGTGTGCTTGTACATTCATTAATTAAACTGTGTTTTCTATATGCCTTGGTTTAAGACTGGAATGGTGTGGTAAAATTAAACAAATAAAGCAACCACAAAGCTAATTAAGACAAAAAATTAAGTCCATTGAATCCATTCAGCTGATCTCAATGTCTGATTGGGAGCACTTTTAGCTTATCTCAGCATTTTATCATTGAATTCAATTCAGTTCAATTCATTTTTTTGTATTTAGCGCTTTTACCAAAGCAGTTTAACATAGAAGTTCTAGTAAATAAAACTGTGTCAGTACAGTTTTCATAGTTGAAGTTGTTTAGTTCAGTTTACTGTGGTTTAATTTTTAACTGCTGAAAGTCCAAACACTGAGGAGCAAATCCATCGATGCGTAGCTCCACAAGTCTCAATTGAATCAGATCCAAATCAGACTATTAGCATCTCATACAAAAATCACCAAAAGGGTTTTGATAATTTTCCTATTTTATGCTTGACTCTTCTGTAGTTGTAGAATTTATCATAATTATATAATAAATTATGTACTAAGACCAATGGGAAATTATAAGTTGTCCATATTACAAGGAACTGTATTCTTATTCTGGCATAACAAACAAGCAATTTTGTTCCTGTATTAGGACAATAATATTACTTAATTTCAGGGCCATTTATATCGAAGGTGATATTTAGCCACACAATATTGGTGTTTTGTAACATCTAGTTTTTATGGGATGAGTTGTTAGCCCAATCCTCAACTCTCAGTCTGGTGGACCAGGACATACACACATACACTATAGTGAATTTAGCTTACCCAGTTCACCTACAGCACATGTCTTTGGACTGTAGGGGAAACCGGAGCAAAAAAATATGTAAACTTCACACAGAAACGCCAACTGACCCAGCAGAGGCTCGAACCAGCAACCTTCTTGCTGTAAGCCGACAGCACTACCAACAGCTCCACCGCGTTGCTCCCCACAATGATATTACCCAATATTATTTTGGCAAAAATCCCCTGAAATCAACAATATATGCAAAATTGCCATTGAAATAAAAGTCCACTGTAACTAAAACTCTAACTTAGTTATCCAAAAATATTCAAGCTATATTTCCTTGTGCTTCTCAAAAAAAGAATGTCCATGATGATCCAACATTGACAACAGTGTAGTGATAATCCTTTATGATGCTAAGCTCAGATGTCAAACCAAACAGCTTTCTGTGGGTCAAAGTGCTAAACATTGTGCTCAGAATATTTGTTTAAAAATTATTAATGACCTTGATTGCTTTTGAAATGACTGGACATTATTCATAACATGTGACCATACTTTAAACCTTTGGAAACACACCTGAGAGTATATATATATATATATATATATATATATATATATATATATATATATATATATATATATATATATATATATATACACACATACATATACATACATATATATACATACATACATACATTTATTTATTAGTAAACACTAAAAAATAAAGCTTGTCAGGTTGAGCTTTAATTAAAAGCTTTAAATCAACAAATCTTTCCTATTTTAATTACGACACTATTCATATTAATAGGTTTGAATTCAAGTCACCCATGAGCTGCACAAGGACATGAATGCTCTAACCACTAGAAGTTATATTTGCTGTAGGAAAACAGCCATCACAGACCATTTTGCCATGTCTCATATCAGCATCACTTTTCAAAATATTCGGCGCATTTCCATTGGACACCATAAAGGCAGAGGGCAAAGGCTTCCTGACTGCAATTTGATACCTGCCATTTTGCCATCAAGCATTTTACAAAGAGTACTGGTGTCAAAGCAAGCACTATTTCCCGATTCCATCATTCTAGAATTATGTACCACCTCAAAAACAGCATTTTCCACAAACTATGTACACAGCTTTCTTGGAGACACATTGGAGGCCTTCTGTGGATGCTAACACGTTATTTCATCTGTATTGATCTGTAATACAAGGTTTTGCAGGTTCAGCTCTGCTGAGCTGAAATTCACCTGAAAAAGAGTATTGTTCCAGAGATCTCTTCAGCTGTCAGAGCCAGAGCTCTGCTGTTAAAGTCTGTGTGAACTGAATGTTGCTGTCACTTTTATTTCAGTATGCTGATGTACTTCCAACTGAAACAGAATATTGATTGGATCATTCCTTCATAACAATTTAAGGATAAGAATGACTTGGTTAAAAATATTGTGGCTGAAGTTGTCAAACAAGAAAAGCACCGATCAACTGGTCAGGAACTGGAATTGGGTGTTTTTTTCTGGATCATCACCAGCCTGACTATTCATCTGACCAATTTTAGCTGGTCCATTTACCAGTGCACACAAGTTTGTTGTTAGAAATAGAAGAGATATGTAAAATAATATGCAGTGTCCCTCATTAATCGTGGGAGTTATGTTCTAAAAATATCCCACAATTCGGTGTATGGGGATAATTGGGAGGTCATGATGGTTAACGGCCGATGGAGGGAATTTGTTCAGGACACCAGGGATAAACTTCTGCTCTTTATGAGAAATGCCATGGGATTTTTAATGACCACAGAGAGTCAAGACCTCGGTTTTAACATCTCATCTGAAAGACGGCGCCCACTGACAATATGGTGTCCCCTTCACTTTTACCAGGGCATTAGGACTTATGTAGACCACAGGTTGTGCGCCCCCTGCTGGCCTCACTGACACCACTTCCAACAGCAACCTAGTTTTCCTATGTGGGCTTCCATCCAGGTACTAACCAGGCTCAGCCCTGCTGTTACAGATGTTTTAGGGCTTTAAAACACCTCACTAAACTATTTTCTCAGATAGGGATTAACATTTTCACATTTTTCTCTATTGTTTAAACACTCAAGTAACTTCTACTTTCCTTTAGCATGTCCAGAAGTCCAACTTTTTGTGCGATGGTTAGCATCTTCCTCTGCCTTTTGGGTGCTACCATGGGTGACTTAGACAGTGCAGATTGTTTTGTTGACATTTATGGGGTTTGTTGTGGAGAAAACTTGCAAACAATCAGTACACCTAGGGGGGGATTTAACTAGTAAGCAAGGTAAGCGGCTTCTTAGGGCTCCAGGAAATCTAAGGGCCCCCAAATAAATACCGAAAATAATTAATTATACCCATAAATTATATATAACATCATATTTTGTATGACGAGGGTTTAAAAAAATAAATAAATAAACTTTTAATTTATATTAGTTGCGGGCAAATTTGTCCCCCACCCTCAATCATGGAGCAGTCCAGCAGTAAAATTAGATTTAGTTTTAAAAAACATAATCGAAACTATTTAAAAACATTTTATATATTATTTTAGTTGAGAACTTATTTTAGCAAACATCAAAAACAAATCATCAAAAAAGTTTTACAAGATGTTTTACATGTTGTTGTTATTTTGCATTAGGACAAAATATAGAAAAGGTGATTGAGTGATAAAAGAAAAATGAAACAGCAAAATCAATCGACTAAAAATAAATTAGTACAAACTTTTGGGCCCCATGGCTGAAATTGCTTAGGGCCCCAAAATTACAAAATCCACCCTTGAGTACAGCACTTCCAAGTCACACTGGTAGCGATCAAAGATTAATGTCAGTTTGGCAGGCTGAACGCATTCTACTGTACAGCATGGTGGAGATTGATTGGCAATGGTCTACAGCAAATCAGGACGCAGAACACAAGTCACTAATCAGGATGCAGAGCACAATGCACCGTAAAAAAAGCATGTCAAAATCTGCGACTATTAAATGCACTATTGTATATTTTTTACAATGGTTTACAGAATACATCTAAAATGTTATTCAGAATAACAGTAATTTATATCCAAAATATTTAACACAAATCATCTGATGATGACATCAGATGCATCACAGTGCAGCCCCAAAATACTAATTAATTACTACTACTACTACTACTACTACTACTACTTAATTAAACTTTTTCCCACACAATAATTTTTGGTAAACAAAGCTAATCATAACTGTTAAATAATTTCTGCCTAAATATACAATTCAGATTCAGAGTAACATTAGGTGATACTTTTCTAACAATGTGTGACCAGAGAAGTTTAATCTCGAACCTTGTCACACACATAGCTTACATGGAGACCCCATAAATGATGAAATTCTGACTAGAACGTTTGTACAAAATTGCAATCAGCAAATCTAATTTCAATTGGTGGATCTCTAGGGTCATGTTTACACTGTCAGATCACGATGCCTGATTTTGATTTGTTGCCTACATCTGATTTTTTGCCTGTCCGTTTACACACTCTTTTTATTGTGACCCATATCCTATTCATTTGTTCACACTTGCCATACAATTTACGACATTGCGCCTGTTTACGTGATAGACACATTGTCACATATCCGATATCTGATTATTTTCACATATAAAGGAGGCTGGAAACCGATCTCGAAATATCCAAATGCATCTTCTTTTTATTTTTGTGTTTACACAATTATAGAACAGATCCGATATGTCACATATGAGCAAAAAATTGGAATTGGGTCACATTTAACTGGAAGTGTAAACAGGGCCTTAGTCATCAACAAAGGATCACTCGTCTAAAAGCAGAAGGGGTGAGACTTTGATTGTAGATTTCCAACATTATTTTGATTCACAGTGGATTAACTTGCACTGATTAATTGTTGACCAGTTCAATTGTAAACATTGCACATTTTGATTTCACACGGATTTTAAACCATCAATCCAGGATGAGCCACTGCACCAGAACGACTAGGAGGCTCTCATCCATGCAGCACAGCTACCTCCTCTGTCAGAGCCTCCTTTAATATGAGCATAATTAAATTTGCGTGGATATTTCTGCACGCTCCCCGCCTAATGCAGCCAGAAAGGTAGAGGATGACTGGAGCTGGGATTTGACTTCTCATTAAAGACAAAATCCCTCCTCCTTTTTGTGGAAATGTATTTTTGATGTTTAGGAGCACGTCTCCCCGAACTGCACACTAAGCACTTTAGACCACTGATGAAAACACTCTCTCTCTGCAGTCCTAGATATTAAATCTATATTTAAATACATGCGGTGGGTGCCCGCGATTGTCGGCGATGGGACTCGCTCACCATATTAATGGTCTTAATTTAATCATGCCCAGATCTAGGAAATTAGAAAGTGTCAACATGAAAGAATAAATAATGGGAGAAAAAGTGCGGGGACTCATTTCGAGACTTTTCAAAAGGGGGTGTGGTAGGCGCATTAACAATTCTAATTAGTTTTGCCCAGGGTAATGCTGTCTTTAACTTCATCAAAACCAAAAAAACTGTCACATGTTCGCCTCATCCCCTGAATCTGCTGATGTTCATTTAACCTGGAGTTAATTGAAATAGCACACGGTATTCCTAGAGGGACTAAGGCAGATGGGGAGACACATTCAGAGGACAATAAAGCTTTGAATTATCAGAATTTAATTCATTTTTCAAAGCTAACCTTGCATACTGAAGATTTGATCTTTAACGGTTGAGTCCTGTTTGTGGCGCCACCTTTCATAAAACAGGATGTCATTGTAATGGCAATATAGTGTCCTCTGCCAAACCACTCTCTTTGCCTCTTGTCATGTGGCTCAATGGCATCAGCACACGGTTTGGCCGCTGATGGCACACAATCCGCGAACCTGACAGAGCATGGACAGATGCGGGTGGAGGGCGAGATGGATGTTGAGTGGGCAGGGCCTCAGATGTGCTACTGGGGCCCCAAGGGTCTGCTAGGAAATGAGATCCCCATCAGTCTATGACTCTGCAGATGCTCCTCGCATCTCCAGCCTTCATGCTTCATTATGTAGCAGTATGACACGTAATAGTCACATTTGACCTCAGTGAGGAGGACTCATAATTATTTGTAGATTGAGGTAAGTATTTTCAAGTATTGCTGAGGGGTTCAACCTTCTGAGTCACATTTAAATAGGATGATTAGGAGGTGAAATGCGAGCAAGACCTTTTTTTTAATAACTAGAAAAAAAAACTTGTTGTGATGGCTTGAAATGTACTACATACAAAATGTATCTTAGAGTCATATATTGAGTATTAGTACCTGATATAATGTTAACATATGAAACTGCTCTTATTAAGTTTGACATAATTACAGATCAGTGGCTAAGATTTTAATACAAAGTCAATTGAAGTTATGAATAATGATGACCATAAAAACTAAATTTTAGGAATTAATAATGATATATAAACAATCATGTCGCATTAAAGGTCAACATATGGCTGAAAAATTAACTTTGACATCAAACATTGCAACTGCATTTATGTACATTTGAACTAAGAATTATTAGCCCCCCTTGATTTTTTTTTTTAATTTCATTTTTAAATAATTGCCAAATGGTTTAACAGAGCAAGGACATTTTCACAGTAAGTATGATTATATATATATATATATATATATATATATATATATATATATATATATATATATATATATATATATATATATATATATATATATATATATATTTTTTTTTTTTTTTTTTTTTTTTTTTTGAATAAAGTCTTATTTCTTTTATTTCAGCTAGAATAAAAACAGTTTATAATTTTTTAAAAACATTTTAGGGTCAAAATTATATGCCCCATTAAGCTATATATTTGTTCGATAGTCTACAGAACAAACAATTGCTATTCAATAACTTCCCTAATTACCCTAACCTGCCTAGTTAACCTAATTAACCTTGTTGAGCTTTTAAATGTCACTTTAAGCTGCATAGAAGTGTCTTAATAAAATACCTGGTAAAATATTATTTACTGTCATTATGGCAAAGATAAAGTAAATCAGTTATTAGAATTGAGTAACTAAAACACTTGTGTGTTTAGAAATGTGTTGAAAAACTCATGTGTATATATATATATATATATATATATATATATATATATATATATATATATATATATACAGGGGTTAGAAAATGAAAGTTAAATGCCTGGATTTCATTAGTATGGTCAGGGCCTTCTTTTGTTAGGGGGATGACAAATACAAGTCCTGCACAATGGCCAGAGGGTTTTTGAGCTATTCTTTTTGCAGAATAGTGGCCAGGTCACTACGTGAGTTGGATGCTCACTCCTCCAAAACACCCCAACATGACTCAATAATACTTAGCTCAGGTGACTCTGCAGACCATGGGAGATGATCACTTATGTTCATCAAACCACTCTGTCACCAGTTTTGATGTGTGTACTGGTGCATTACCATCCTGATATGGCACCGCCTTCAGGATACAATGTTTGAACCATTTGGTGCACCTTGGCAATGGCGTGCCTATCTAGCACAAGTATTGGGACTAGGGAAAGCCATGATATTACAACCCAAACCATCACTGTTCCAACTCCATGCTTTACTCTGGGCAGGCAACAGTCTAGGTGGTACGCTTCCTTCGGGGTTCTCCACACCGTAGCTTACAATTAACCTTAAAGTTTACTAATCAGTAATCATAATGACAAGCATGTGTAGTAATTAGTACAGTATAAGTACAAAATTCCTTTGACCTAAAACATTGTCAATATTTTAAGAGCCTTTTCCTGTTGAATATAATATATTTAGTTACATTTTTATGTTACATATGTGCAGGTATATAATTTTAACTCTATATACAGTATAGGTCAACTTTTAAAAACTGTTGTTACCCAACAACTGTATAATTTCCCATCACTATTTCTTTTATTAATATTCTTTAAGAGCGTAATCAAAACACTACATGCAAATAACTCTAATTTGGAAGCATCCATAACAACATAGATGGACACCAGATGCCTAGAGCTTCCTACATGATATATCCAGGCTGTTGTAAATGTTCTGGGCGTCGTGAGTTTCTGATCTGTTCAGAGCAGCTGCAGAGCAGAAATGTGGTTTGACTCTATAAAGTGGCAGCAGTAAAGCATGCCTGCTGCTCTGAGCTCATAGAGTGAGGTCACCCTTACACACATACGCATTCACACACACTTTAAGTCCAACGATTGATAGCTGGTGTCTTCTCCAGGCAACATCAGTGCACATCCCATTGAGCCGAGATGTAATTTTATCTATCGCCAGAAGCAATTCTTCCCCCTCAAAATATCTAATTACTGTGTAATTTGCTGCCATTTTGATATGAAATCCAAAAATGATGATGCTTAAGAGTAATGAGACATTAATTCAGAATCACTCCAGATAGACGTTTCGGGTGCTTTTCTTCGTGATAAGCCATGCAGTCGGGGATATTATGCAGCCTTAATGTAGATCTGCTTATTACAGTAATTTGTATGGGCAGCCTGTGTTTCATCTCCTCGTTTTTTGTCTCTTCGTTTCTCATTAACATTTTCAAAATGATTTGTTGGTTGTCTGGATTGTCCCCCTTTCTTTCTTTCACACTCTCCTCCTTTTCCCAAACAACCAAGCCGAATTATTATCACAACAAAGAAGTAGTGTTAGCACATCTGTGGAACTAAGGAAGTATGTAAACACACAAACAGGGAAATTAAGTTCAAGAGAGTGAAAAATGCAGGAGAGCTTTTGCATGTCATTATAGAGTCTCATTATATATATATATATATATATATATATATATATATATATATATATATATATATATATATATATATATATATATATATATATATATTATTCTACTGCTGCTACTACTACTACTAATAGCAGTAATAGTAGCAGAACTAGCATATTGTAGTCGTCCATATTCCCATATAAACAAAAGTAATAACAGTAATAATATTCAGCAACAAACTCATTTTCCAATAGTCCTAAAATACATGAGTTTTAATCAAATAGAGTGAAATAAGGGAAGATAAAATCATCATTAAAACATTGGCTGTAAAAAAAAAAAAAAAACATAAGCATGCCTTGTCCAACTGGGATTGAAAACAAAATTACAAATCACTAAATTATTCATCAAAACATAATCACAGCATCTCAGCCAGGAATTCCTCTTTCACATCCGCCTTGACATTTTAATAGAAAACATACAATTAATGTTAGGTTTGATGAATCATAGGTCCAATATGTAATTGGAATTTTAAAATGTATGAAACATTGAATTTACATAATACCCTGCAAAAATAACAATAATAATAATAAAAATAAAATTATATATATATATATATATATATATATATATATATATATATATATATATATATATATATATATATATATATATATATATATAATTAAAACAAAGCATATAATAACAACAACAACAACAACAACATATAAAGGGGTCCCACTTTATATTAAGTGTCCTTAACTACTATGTACTTACATCAAAAAAATAAATACAATGTACTTACTGTGTTTATAATGTATTTGAGAACACATGGTGCTTTTGTGTTGGGATATAGGTTGGGTTATGGACATGTTTGGTGGCATGGGTAGGTTTAAGGGTGGGTTAAGGTGTAAGGGATGGTCAACAGTGTATTTACAAATGTAATTACAAAAGTTAATTACAGAAGTAATTACATAAATTTATTTAATCAAGCATAAGTACATAGTAAATACATGTATTTACACAATAAATACATTGTAAAAAACTATTAGTTCCTGTGTAAGTACATATTAGTTAATGCCACTTAATATCACTCGCTGTTTTCAAGAAACGACCAAAAACTCAACTATTTAGTCTCCACTTCACTTCCTAATCTGCAATTGCCTCTCTGGAAATACCACTAACTGTACTGTAAAAAAAAAAAAAAAAAAAATTACTTATACTTTCCTCCTTAGACTTTACAGACCTGAAACTTGCCTATAGCACTTATTCATTGTTGCTCTTATAGTTCTGTAAATTGCTTCCTTGTCCTTA
The DNA here is from genome assembly GCF_052040795.2 of Danio rerio. Lineage (NCBI taxonomy): Eukaryota > Metazoa > Chordata > Actinopteri > Cypriniformes > Danionidae > Danio > Danio rerio. The sequence continues at coordinate 37,631,804 of NC_141037.1, forward strand.
TTTGTAAGTTGCTTTGGATAAAAGCATCTGCTAAATGACTAAATGTAAATGTAAATATAAAGTGGGACTTATAAAGGTATAAATCAAATAAAAATAGAATAAGAAAACTAAAATGTTTATTGATAAAAACAACAACAACAACAACAACAACAACAACAACAACAACAACAACAACAGCAACCACAGACAAAAAAACAACAGCAACAACAACAGCAACAACAATATTTATAATAATAATAATGATAATAAAAATAATAAACATAAAACGTAATAATAATAAAAACATAAAAACACAAGATATAAACCAAATAATAATAATAATAACAATAAAGAATAAAAAAAAATAAAATGTGTAATGATAAAACAACAACAACAACAACAACAACAACAATAATAATAATAATAATAATAATAATAATAATAATAATAATAATAATAACAATAATAATAATAAAGTTCAAAAAGCAGGAAGTAAAAACAGGGGGTATGAAACACACATTGCAACAGTCAGCAAGTTTAAATTGTTGAATTACCACGGCTGCCCTTCGTGGTAACAGCCGAGTGATTTTGGTCATCTTGCTGCCTGGTAACAAGCCTTAAGATTGATAAAGAAAGCTCACTTTAAGACTGCGTCCTGTAAAAAAATCGATATGACAGAGCCGACGTGATGATTTGAGATTGACGAGCTAAAGCTGCCGCTGGTCCAGCAAAGCAAGCCTGGATTCAATCTGAGAAGTATAACAGGTTCTGTCTCAAAGATACAGCACACCACCACTGCCTTCAGTATTTACTCACACACTGCTGCTCAGCCCATGTCGGATGCTGTTTGAATCAAACCAGGAGAGTTGTTGTCTCCTCATGTTTATGCTCCATTCACTGGTATCTATCATTAAATAAATGTCCTTAGCAAATGCTGATTTAAAGCACATCTGTACATTCACAATCATCAAGTTAGGAACCATGCTGTCCTATAATGCTATAATTATAAAGACCTAAAATAAAACAACTAATCTCGGGTTAGTCTAGATGAAAGCCTGGGTAGATGGAATCCTGAGTTATGCTGTCTTACATAGCTGTACACACTGAATACTTCTGGCACTACAAAAGCTATGCTAATGGAGTTTCATAACCCTAGGTAACACTTTTTATTTAGCAATTTAAAACACACATGTAACAGAGGCCAGCAATGTGAATCTCAGAATGGGATTGGTGCAAAAGGACTGGTGGGTTACAATTGGGGGCTCATCCGGGATAGGAGTGAGGTTTAGGAGGGTGAATGTAAGTAAGGCTAGCTAGCAAAGTGCTATGCAGGTAAACCTCACTCCTCTGACCTATAAAGGTGCTCTAGCAACATATGTTAGTGGCCATGGTCTTTACCTTTCTTGCTAATGTAACTGACTCTCATGCAAAGAATCACTGGTTCAATTCTAGCTCAGAATGGGATGGGGGCAATAGGACTGGTCGGTTCCATCCAGGACGAGCCCTCAAATGTGAGTAAGGTTTAGGAGGGTGAGTGTAACAAAGGCCAGCTAGCAAAGTGCTATGCAGCTAAACCTCATTCCTCTGTCCTATAAAGGTGCTCTAGTTGCTCTAGTAACAGACGCTAGAGGCCATGGTCTTTAGCCTCATTGTTAGAGCAGCAAACTTCCACATGAAGAATCGCTGGTTCAATCCCAGCTCAGATTTTGGGTGCAATACAACCGGGGGGTTACACAAAGTACTCATAATAATAAACTGAAGTTAGTGTAAATTACCTTTAATAGTATACATTTTAGAACTAAACAGTAGATTGTTGTTAGCAAAAAGACAGATTAAGTAAGAAAACCCTAGGATTAAGTGTTGAATTAGTTCACCCCAAAATAAAAATACTCAATGTTTCAATCGCCTGAGATCTTTGTTCATAATCAGAACAAAAATTAAATATAATCTAGATGAAGTCCAGGAACTCTCTCATACTCCATAGACAGTAAGGGACCTGAAACATTTGAGAAAAAATAATCAAAAATGTCTAAATATTCCAAGTGATTTCAATGGCTTAACTGTAATCATATGAAGCACAGTATGTTTGTTTGACCAAAAAAAAAAAAGGTAATCATAACTTTGTTCATCCTATATCATCTCCCCAACATCATGCCAGGGTGCACATTTTGTATGAACAGTATGACTTATTGCCATAAGAGAAAGCATAGTGTAACGCAAGCTTCATTTGTACATAATTAACGTGCACCCTGACCTCATGCAAAATACCTAGGCAAACAAAGCTGTTATAGCACAAAAAAAGTGTTTTAGGAGATTTGTATGAATACAGTTGAACCACTAAAGTCACATGGAATGTTTTGACAACATTTTTGGTTCCTTTTCTGGACTTTGAATGTCTCAGGACCATTGGTGTCTATCAAGTATGAGAGAGCTCTCAGATTTCATATACTGTAACATACCTTAATTTAGGTTGTTAGCATTACGCCACGGTGCACATTTTCTATAAGTAAGATATATTGCCATTAGAGTCAGTATAATGTAACATGCAAGCTTCATTTGTTCATAGTAAACCCCTGCAACCTGATCTGATGCAGAAGACCTAGGCAAACAAAGCTATTTTTACCATTTTTTAGTACAAGAACGATTTTAGGAGATTTGTATAAATAATGTTGAACTACTAAAGTCACATGGAATGTTTTGACAATGTTTCTGGACCATTGGTGTCGATGGAGGATGAGAGAAATCTCAGATTTCATATACTGTAACAAACCTTAATTTGTGTTGTAAAGACGAACGAAGGTCTCAGGGGATTGGAATGACACCAGGCAGAGTAGTTAATATCAGAAATGACATGTTTGGGTGAACTAACGTTTTTTGTAGAGTGCATTAATTAAACAGCAACTCTATTAAATATTAAACAAGGTGAAACCTAATGGAATCAGGTAAAACGTCTTGTATGTGCCCAAAAGTAGCACAATTTTATTAGAGTTTGGCTTTGGAGATAACACATAGTGAGCCCATAAGCTGAGAGAGGTAGAAACCCCACACCTATGTGCCATAAGTGGAGCTGCTGATGGGCAGGAATTTGGACCCTGTGAACCTAGCCATAAAACTAGCGACAGGAGAGGAGGAAGAAAAGGAGAAAGAATAGGAATTGGCAGCTTGGTGTGAACAGGCTCTGTGTATCACTGTGACCCGTGCTGACACCACTGTCATCACGTCTACTGTGAGGCTAGAGGAATAGCGGGGTTGAGTGAAGGGAGGGGGATGTTTTCCACAGTAGCCAAGCAGGAGGGATGGTTCAAGGCAAATCAGCAGGGGTGTAGAGGAGACTTGGATGAACATGGATGAATGTATGATTTGGTGGAACAGTTTTAGAATGCATAGATTTTGTTGCCTGGTGGCCTGTCGGTGCCACCTGTCAGGAGTTTATGTAAATGAATGTGCCATAATTTACTGTTCTGTGCTGCAGTGCTTCAGGGAATTGTCTTATGTTTATTTTAGATAATAATAAAATGTTCTTGTAGATTACTCTGAGCAACTGTGTGTTACTTTGTAGCTGAACACATTTTAGTACTGTATACAAATGGTCTAAACAGCTGTGGACTGACAGTGAAGAATCCTGTACTACCTCATTACACACAAAGTCTCTGCAGGACTATAGTAACTGTTGAAGTCAAAGCAGAGAGAGAGAAGAAAAAAATCTGTGACCACACTGCATTGCTGGTTGAATAAAATAAGGGGGCTAGAGAAATAGCACCAGGGATGTCCAATCCTACTCCTGAAGGGTGACCTTCCTGCAAAATGTGTTCAACCCTTCTCCTGGGGACCCAATATCCTGCAGAGTTTATCTCCAACTCTAATCAAAAACATCTGAAGAACCCAGCCAAGCTTTTCAGGATTATTTGAATATAGGAGAGGCAGGTGTATTCATAAACTGTAGGTCATAGCAAAACTTGCAGGAGAGTGGGTCCCAGGAGCAGGGTTAAAGAACAATGCTGCCAAATTTAGCACCTTCTCCAACACAGCTGCCTTCTTGAAGACAGTGATTAGCAAGTTCAGGTGTGTTTAGAGTTGGAGATACACTACCTGTAATGGACAAAAATTTTCAAGAACAGCATGTTTGTAGTGATTCTGCAAACCTTGATTGGCTTGTAATTAAAAATGGGAATGAAATTGGCAACAGGGGTGTTCAAACCTGTTCCTGGAACCAATTCCACTGTCCTCCAGAGTTTAGTTCCAACCCTAATTAAACAAACATCCCCATAAGTGTCAAATTTAATTCAGGAGGGCCGAAGCTCTGCACAGTTTAAACCTTAATTAAACACACTTGATCAAACTAATTCAGTCGTCCAGTCTTTTTTGAAACCTACAGGTAATGCCACAGTCCCACTAGAGTTTACAGTACTGTATGTGTAAAAGAGGCAGGATTAAACAAGATGATTAGACCAATGACTGTAAAAAATATGGACGACGCGACAGCCCCTTTCCCCATATTCAGCAGTCGCAAAAGACTGCTGAAATTAAAGCCTTGACATGCGCAGAAGGACTGTCTGATGGAGCCAGAGGAGGAGCCGCGAAAATGAGCGGAGTTGAGCTTCCAACCAAACACAAATGGATATAATAACGTTAACAAATAGGAGAGTTTTATATATTCAATCGCGCCAGCTCCGGTGTGTATCAGCAAACTAATAAAGCCCGAAAAAAGCCCTGACCTTAACGAATAAACAGTGTTCCACCAGGATCATGTATGTCAGAAACTGTAGTTTACTGCTGAACTCATTTTGTCATGGTAAAATAACACAGAAATCGAATAATAACACTTCAGTCTCCTGCCGAAGCGCAGACGCGCAGCTTTGAGAAACTGTCAATCACAGCTGTCAATCACGATGACACGCCCAGCATTAAATTACTGCTAAAAACAAACTGTTTACAAAAATGAAGATCTGCACCTATTTCAGCACAATAACCAGTGCCTTAATCGACCAGAACCATCTTTCGGGACATTTTATTGCAAGTGTAATAATTTTTTTTTTATTTGGGCTCAAGTCTCCTTCATTAACACGGAGGAGGCGGGCTTTATGACTTGTACTGCAGCCAGCCCCCAGGGGGCGATCTAACGGCCGAGACCTTTACTCAAACGCAGGCTTGTGGCACACTTGGATTAGACATTAAAAAAGCGAGCAATTGGTCCATGTTTTAAATTTCTGTCCAGAGAAGTCATGTTTTGATCTTCGATTGGTCTTACGCAGTCATGTGATGCAATTTTGTGGATCAGAGTTTACCAAGCTTGAATTTTCCACTGCAGTGAACTGCAAAACTTGCTGCACAACCTTGCGTTTTCTTTCTGATGCAGTCACATGCGTATGAATGGACGTCTATAAGTAGAAAAGTCCAGTGTGACCGCAGCTTTAGTGTGTAGGCCCGTTTTCCGGATCGTTTAAGAAATGTGAGTGCACTGAATTGGGCTCAGACACGGTTCACTTTGCCGGCCCTGGCCCGGTTGGAAGAGATGGGCCTGAGCACAGTTCACTTTGGCTTTGAAACTGAAAGCGAGACGTGACTTTTAAGGGACTGTTAAATATAGATTTATTAATAATTCTTACTGTTCAGTGAATGCAAACTGCCATAGTTTATTAAAGACGCAGACACCTCACTGCGCCACAGCTGCGCAACTTCAGCAAACCTCATTCCTGCAGCACGAGGGCTTTATGATTGTTTATGAGCGTCAAAAGTGGTGGATCTGTTCGCCGAAATATCTGACTGCGTGTCACCACATCACTAAGGACTGTTTGGCGAAATATTTGTTTGCATGTCACTGCATATCAAACGACTAAAACCATACAACTAGAGAAATCTCCACTGTGCTGAGTGAGCGCTCACAGCACAGCATCGCTGACTTAAGCACGACCAGGCCCGATTGTAATGTGAGTGTGGGCCATCAGGGGAGACGGGAGGGGGGACAAGTGTGCTTTAGCCTGGTTCGAGGCAAGTGTATATAGCGTGAGTACGACCTAACACCCCTGTCTTAAAGCAAGCCATTTCACTCAGCAAACATCTTTAAAATACCTCTGTTTAAATGGGGAAACTTCAAGTTCTCCAAAATTGCTTGCTTAACTTGCAATTATATTTCTTATTAGGAATTACCAAAAAAAAAAAAAAAAAAACTGTCTCTTTATTTTAATTTCTAAACATTTGAATCACAGAAAATCTGCCAAAACTTACATTTGGTTTGAGCCCCTCCTCGGAGAAAAGTCAGTCTAAAGCAATCAGTGATTGGCTCCTGTATTAGAGGATGGGGATTAATTCGCCATATTGACTATTACACTTTTGCTTATTCAAAACTTTAACTTTGTGTATTTCATGAGGGGGTCGCACACCGGATGTGATGCTCAGGGAAGCTCCACGCAGCGCCATGTATTTTAGAATTCTAAATATAGATTTCTATCAGGGTGCGCACGGCACCCAGCTTTGACCGAGGACAGTGTTTATATTTCTGCCGCGCCACAGTGACATCAAAATAATTTCATTTTAAATAACATGCGAATGTGCGCTTCTGGTGTGTGATACTTCCAACTGTCATGTGCGCACCTTGGCGCAGTGCTGAGCGGCACATCCGGTGTGCGACTCGCTATAGTCTTTGATTAAACACACCAGCACATGAAACATGAAACATGAAACAACTAATCACTAAAAACAAAAGCGCAGTCAAACTAGAGTTTAAGCATGTAAACATCAAAAATTCAAAAGTCATTTGCTCTCCAAAAGGTGCAGGGTTAAATGAGATGATTAGACATTAAAAATAAAGTGAGCAATTGCTCCATGTTTTAAACTTCTGCACAGAAAATTCATTTTTGATCTTCTGTTGGTCTCACGCAATCACAATTTTTGCAGGTCAAAGTTCTCTAAGCTTGAACAATTCATTGCAGCGACATGTGAAACTTGTCGCACAAGCTTGAGCCTCTGGTCTGCCACATTCACATATGTATTAGTGAAAGTCTGTAGGGCAAAAAATTGCAGTGTGACCATGGTTTAACTGCATGATTAATTGAAGATGATTGTGTGTGAACTTTGGTTGTAAAGCCAGTTCTCTGTTGTTGCTTCATCTGAAAGCATGTGAAAATGAATGTACACATTTAATGACATTTTTACTCCAAACTCGTTTACAGTTTATCGCTTTGGTGCATTTCTCACAACACCATTTACATTTGCACAACAGTTAATGCATTTCTCAAAACAATTAGTACAAGCTGTAAAACCTAGCTGATAACCTGCAAAAGCGTGTCACTTGCTCGAAATGGATAGCTTATTCCTCAAAAGCAAGTATTGATGTCAATAAAAGTGTCAGTGTCATCAGTATGAAAAGTCCTGACACTTTGTTTATGAACAAGATGTCAAATGGCTTTGACGTGTTTTCATTATGACAGTTTATGCTGTAAACGTTTTTCCAATGCAAAAAACGTCAGATTTTGGTGACACTTCCTGAAAATGCTCAAGACAGCACTATATACTGTTGGCACAGCCATTTGAAAATTACAGTAAAGTTTTTTTTTTTTTCATTTTTATTTGCTCTTTGCAATTTTAATTTATTCACAGCATTGTGCAAAAGAGTAAATACACCCTCCTTATTTACAACAAACATAAACTTCCTTTGGGTAGAGCTGTGCACAACTATGAACAATATTGCAGTACATATTGGAACTGAAATTACAACATACATACATACATACATACATAGGTCTGTAAATAATTCATGAAATTGTTCAACTTAGAATATATTTTCTGGAAAAAAAAGACTGAGAAAAACTGTAATAACTTTAGTCAAGATTTTGAAATAAATCCTTTTTTTTAATACGATTTCATAGTTTGATTAAAAGTCTCGCTGAGTCTATGCAAGCAGTCCTTTATCAACTGTTTATTAATCAACTGCTATGGGAATTTCCTGGATTTCTTTATGGGTGCTTGCAGGGTTGGAGCTACAGTCTTCAAAATGTCAGCCTTTTAGGAACAGAGTTTAGACTCTGCGTTTCCTCCAGAAGTAGTTTGGACACTCCTGTCCTTGAGTTATAAACAGTTGAAGTCAAAATGATCTCTGTGATCATCACTTCCCAAATGATGTTTATAATTCTAATAATGGTAATAATTCTTACTTTAACTGTATATACTGTATATATAAAAACAAATATTATAGCAAAACATGTGACAATTTATTTAATCCATTAAAAATTGCTTGAGATATATTTTAAAAACACTATTTCCCATTTTTTTCCATACTTATTTTGTTTAGTTTGGCTGGAGTATGTAAGATTGACCCCCAGTGGTTGAATTAAGTATTGCACTAAAAATTCGAAACACTTTTTCACCTGATCCCTCCTTCGCCAACTCTACGCAAATGTAGATCACCAGATTGACGACACAAATGTGAGTGAGGGTGCCTGACTATCAAGCCTACACCATAACGACATACAATGACACGTGATAAAAGGCATATTTTCCATGTAAAAGGAGTTTTTGTCCAAACAATCAGCCAACATTTGTATTTTAAAAACTGTTTATTTATTGCAGTAAAGGATTAGTAAGCTTAATACTATTACAAAATCAAATGTAAAATAGTATGCACTGCCATCATGGCAAAGACAAAATAAGATATTATAAATTAGTTGTTAAAACTATATTAAAACTGTTTAAAAAAATACAAATAATAACAATTTTGTCTTCAATTGTATCTGTCATTGATGGCAACGTGATTGGACCACCTGGGACTTGCCAAGTATAAACAATGGCCTCCTTTAAAACATTCCATCCTTCCAGTTCAAAATGTTAACTCCACCAACCTGCGGTCTTTCTTCCAGACGTCCCCTCTAGAGTGTCACTGCTTCTATGTTGCCCAACAAGGTTAAATGCAGAGGAATCTTCAACATCAATCCACAACTGTCACTCGGATGAGAGCAGAGACCTCTTAAACTATGGAGAAACAAAGAGAAAAAAATGTCCAGTTGACTAGAATGATGTATTACAACACATGCTATAATGTGAAATCCTAGACAAATCCGACTCTACAAGCCTGCTTGCGATGTCTGACATTCTGGTTCTCTGACAAACAGATATCAATGTCAGCGACCTCAGTGGCCATTAGTTCTCATTCATTCAGTCCATTGAGGGCACAGTAATCCCACTCAGAGTCACTCACGGCTCCAGCACAGCACTCGTATCAGTTGCGTAATCTATCAATTGATTAGCCTTCCATCACAGTGCCTGCAGTCATCCAGTGAAATGAAGTTCACTGTCTTCCCACCACTCTAAACAACGATGAGGTAATCAGTCTAATCGGATCTCTATGTCCTCTCATTCCACAGCTCTGGACAATCTTTGCTGAAAGGTAATATCACCTGTCATTTTCAAATGTCTGAGCTATTAGTTCTATCATCCAACAGTAGATCAAGCTCCCGCTTGCTGCATTTATTCATTACACACATGCTTAGATGATGTATTTGACCGTAAAAGAACACTCCACTTGTTTTGTTTTTTTTTTTCTTTGAAAATAGGCTTATTTAAAACTCCCCCTATAGTTAAACAGTAGACTTTTACCATTTTTTAAAAAATCCATTCAGTCAGTATCCGGGTCTGGAATTTGATGTTTCTCCATTCAGACAGAATAGCCCAAGCATACTGACTGAGAGACAATTCAAAGATGGCCGCCGAGTGGAATTGCTTGACTTAAAGTAGGGGTGTCCAAACTCTAGCTGCGTCCCAAATCGCATACTTATGCACTATTCTATGCCATTTTGTAGTATAAATAGTGCAAGTAGTGTGTTCACACTGAAAACTCTAAAAATAATAAGTGCACTTTAATTACCCGGATGATGCACTCATTCAGCCGCTAAAATGAAGTGTGGAATGATAGACACTTCACGTACTCAACGACCGCAGGTTTGCTTACGCAGCGGAAGGGGCGGAGCTATCAAACCACATGTTGGATAACTTTATTTATTTTAGATGGTGAAAGCAAAATTCTCCTATGAGAGTGATTATAGCCCCTCCCGATGTTGAATGCGGCAATACTCACGGCAGGTATTGTTTGATAATTCGGTCGTTTATTTCACTGATTTGGCGACCGTCAAACGTCATTACACAGCAAATTCATCAGAGTTAAATTCTCAGTGTTGAAGCATTTCAGAGTAAAGTGTTGACGTTAAAGAGTTATATTTTGATAAATGAATATAATAAGAGTTAGAATTGATTTTATTCAGTGCGAAATCAAGGAGTTAACTTTTCAACACTTGGTGGTGTTATTTCCAACATCCAGGAATTCATGCAGCCCCAGTCACTGATGAATTTTCCAGCTGCCATTTTCCAGGTTTAGAACAGCAACTGGTGAGTCAAACTACCTAAATGTTGGTATTTTACTGACTTTCTTTAAGGAAATACAGTTGTAAACATATTGTTAAGTTAATAACTTTAGAATGGAGTGACAATTTTAAACTTCTGCGGTTCATTCATGGTCGTTTGTGTATCTAGCTTAACTGCATTACTATTCACTTCTTTTCAAGAATGTTTTTATATATGCTCACGCATACATAGTGCATAAAAACATCAAATGTACATGTTCAACACATTTCTGTCACGCTTAATGCCATTTTGTGCGTTGTTACCCATCTGTTAAATAAAATCGACACTTCTCCTTTAATTCGAAGCAAACTAGCGAGGGAATCCCCGGACTCCGAGCCGCCTAGCCTACTCTGCCCTGATGCTAACAGCAACACAGGACAGTTTCCATAAGCTCTGGAGAGTTTCTAAAACATATCTGGTGAGTAAATGAACATATGCTTACTTGTAAAAGGTTTTCTGACTAAAACATATGATTGTTTGTTATTCGTGTATGTTAATTTGGTTATTTTAAACACCGCGGCCCTTTTAAACTGGTTCATTCGTGGCCGTCCATATACCGTTAGTCCATAAACTCGCGTGATAATGTACGCTTGAATTATATTAAGTGTTGACAACCAAAAGTCGGAATGTTAACATTAATGTCTTTAAATGACTGCGTTTGCACTCAGACATTTAACGTTACAGAAGTCTCCCGGAAGTTGCGGTTATCCCGCAAATGCACAGAGATTCCCAGATGCCCAAGTAGATGCCCGCAAATGAATGATAATCTCCCGGAAATCGCGTGTCTCCCGCCCCTCACACCCCTTTCCAGGTACGTCGCGCGCAAGTCACCCCCACCGTTCTTAAGGTACGTTGCGCGCAACTCACCCCACCTCTCTTCAGGTACTCATCTCTCCCGCTACCTCCCGCAAATCAACTCTGTATCCCCCGAAAATGACTTTTCCCAACTCGGGATGTCTGACGTTAGTAAGTTAGACTTAACATCTTAACATCTTAGTCAAGCTTTTTTTCCCGCATGATATTGTGCTTAAAACTATAGGCTAAACTTAAACTTAAAGACAATTTAGTGCGTTGTAAACAGCCACCTGTCTGTAAAATTAATCAACTGATTCATATTTGAGCAGCCTAATGATGATACAGGTTTGATTTGTAGATTTATTATCAATAATCAACATCTGAATCAAAAGATATCTGAAAAAGTGTGAGGCATACTTTGTAATGTTCATCTCTCTTTTTTAATCTGAAGGTTATGCATATGTGTTAGATACTAATTTTTGTTGTTTTTTTAACAGCCACAGTTCTCTATACAATAACACAAGACCCTGTGACGATTGGCTGATTAGAGACGGATGGTGTATTTCCAGAGTTGGTGAAATGACCAAGCACACCTTCTTGGTCATATGTGGTGATAATAATGAAGGTATGTTTGATAAAGTTCTGTATTTGTTTCACAATAAGCTGAGAGGGTATTAGAGCATTAGAGAATAACAAATGACATGAAGGTGATAAGTTTTGTATTGTGGGTGAACTGTTACTTAAATAATGTTTTGCTCTTTGCTTTGTGCTTTGCACTTTTCCTCTTCTGCTTATCCTAATATTTTAGATTATATTTAGACCTGAAACATCTGCTAGACTCCAGGAAAGGTGGCGTCAATACTGGACTTGAAAGGGCCTAACTGGTAAAGAAACACGCATGCACAAACACACACACAAACACACACACGCGCACACGCTTACAGAAAACTGTAAGTTTATGAATATTTTTTACACTGTGGCCAATATTTTGGGGAAGTCAGCATCACTAAATGATATAAAAGATTTTAAGCTCCTTTAAATTTTGCTCCAAGTGTTGTGTTAAATTCAGAATTCTGGACAGACAGCTGCCTGTTTTTTCCAGTTCTAGTCATAGTGGTTAACCTAATTGTTTTTGGAGATCCAACAGTGATGTATGTGTTTTTTCTACTTTTCCATATCCTGTCACCTCAACCAGCTGGGAGAGTCTAGTTGTGGATCATTATGTAGATTTTCAAAAGGTGAGTTTAGATTTCTTGAATGTTTTATTTACTTTAAATGTTCTTTTAAATATATCATAGAATTTGATTGCAATTTGTTTTCAAACATTTTTCTTAGTCATGCTGGAGTCTTGAAGAGTTCTTAGAAGAGCATCACCCTATATCCCTGCATCAGGAACCACCAGACGAGCGATCAGCAGCTACTACATCGTCATGGATAAAAAGGTCATCCTGTGGCTGGGAAGCACTTCATTCACAGGACATGCTTAATGAGATTTCCTAGCTCCAGTTTGTTTTCACATAAGTTTACAGCATTTAAACCTTAATTTAAACTGCTGTGTTTTATATGGAGGACCAAGGAAATACCAGAAGTGAAAGATTTGCACGCCAAGTTGTTTAAAATGTAATTTCAGAAGAAAACTATGAGTTCAGAAGAAAACTATGAGTGACGATATATTGAACTTTCAAATTGCTCTGATGAAACATCAAGTTTGGACAAAATGACTGAAACAGCCTTTTTGAGCACTTGTCATACATATCTTGTTGATACTGTCTGTACTAATAAAAGATTTAAAGCATATTTGACATTGTTGCATTTTAAAAACTGAATGAATTGTTGAAGTGGTGAATGTTTTCAAATAAAATGTTTTTTCTTTTGTAATTTACAGTCTATTTGACCTTTTTACCATATTTACCCTCAAGAGAGTTGAATAAAATAAATATATTACACCAGGCGGTGTTAAATAAAGTTACATTTTTTAACTCTGCCCAGAGTTAAAATTAACCCTTACTTCGGTGTCAATGTGCCAACCCTTTTGAAAGTGTTGATTTAACTTTGTTTTGAGTCGACCCCATGAGACACTTTCAAAGTGTTGAAATTAACACCCATAGAGTTGTTTTGGGTTCCCATATTTTGCTGTGTAGGGAAACGGTTTGAATTTCTGCTTTGTAAAAAAACATTAGTGTGCCATTTGGGACAACACTACATAAATATACTATCCTGTTGAGTGTTTAAGTGCATAAGTGCATAGTGTATAGTGTGCCATTTGGGACGCAGTATCTGTCCTGGAGGGCTGGTGTCCTGCTGAGTTTAGCTGTAACTTGCTTCAACACACCTGCGAGGACACTATGGTCTACTATATCTAGTAAGAGCTTGATTAGCTTGTTTAGGTGTGTTTGATTATGGTTGGAGCTAAACTCTCCAGGACACCGGCCCTCCAAGTGTATTATGCATTCATAACATTTTTAAAAGATAAATATAATGTATAAAACTTTACATTATTTATATTACTTCATATTGCCTATACATCTGATAAGGTGTTTATAATAATGGACAATGCACAGATATTGATGTTCCACAATGTTTTTACACTACATTATTTGAATCTAACAAGCTTTGCAATGTTTACATTTTAAATCCAAATCTCAAATATCAGAAATGACAACAGATTGTTAAGATTTAATTGATGTAAATTTTAATGTTGTAGATTTATGCACTTACTTGACAGATTTAATTCATTAATTTTCCTTTTGCTTAGTCCATGGTTTATCAGGGGTTACCTCAGCAGAATGAACCACCACTTACGTGACAGACTTATGTATTTTATTTTAGGTGGTTTATGTAATGTATTTTATGTTTGGTAAAATAATTTGTAATTGCATCTTTAGTGATTGAGCTTATTACAGTCTTGTCTAGATAGGTGGATTTAGAGGTTTTAGCAAAAAAAAAAAAAAAAAAAAAAGCACAAGTGGATTAAGCTGGTTTTGACACAAATGAAAGTCCACCTTGTTAAAAACCAAAGAACTGTTTAAAGTGACATTTAAAAAAAAATAAATAAAATAAATAAAGTAAACATTTACCAGCTAAAAACCTTTTGATATTCTATAAAATGAAACTTCTGTAGCCAATCAGAGGATCCTGATAGAAAATGCTAATTTACAAGAAAAGAGGTTTGATGGATTTAGACGGTTTTGCATCTGAACTTTTAATTTATAGACTATTTTTAATTTGATTTTGATTAGATTTTTTTATTTCCAAACAGAAATATCAAACATAAAATATCATTAACAAAAAATACATTTCAACATGGTCGAAATTGGAGTGGAATGAAGCACAAGCTTATTATTTCCCCACCCCATTACCACATCCATCATTCGTCTATTACTTATTTTATTACTTTATTACCTATTATTTATTTCCTCTTTTACTTCTCTTCTTTTTACATAAGACATATTTTATCCTTTTGGCATCTTTGACAAATTATATGTTTGTTTCCATTTGTACCTTTTCATTTTGTAACATAGACCCAAAAATGCATAGTACTGCACATAGCCATTAATTAAAGCTTAATCATACCTTTCTCATTTTATCCTTTTTCAATCACCTTCATCATTATATTTCATCAATTATATATATATATATATATATATATATATATATATATATATATATATATATATATATATATATATATATATTTATACAACTTTTTTTTTTTTAAATTGATTATTACCCTGACATTAATAACTTTAATTCTTCAAATGGAAAAAGGATGGCAAGGTCATGTTGGTTATACTGATTTTCAGGTGCTCATTAATATCGTGCCTGCTACAGCCATGATACAGCAACAAAACTCCTTGATAATTACGCCAGAATGAGAGAATGGTTCCTAGCCATATCAGCCCAGAAAAAGTAACATTTAATTTTCTGCTGGTCTTAGTACACAATGCAACTGTAGAAAAGTCAAGCTTTAAGTAGAACATTTATCAAAACTAAAACAAAAATGCTCTATTTTGACAGAGATGCTAATGGTCTAATCAGATTCAATGATCTATGCTAAGCTAAGACTGCTCCTGCCAGATTCAGAGATTGGTTGAACGGATTAAAATGGTAAATCTCAGCTGTTTAACTCTAGGGGAGTTATAAAACGATATTTAAAAGGGAAAAAATTGAGTGTTCCTTTAAAGTGTCTAAATACTGTAAGTGAGCCGAAGATAAAATAGCAACTTACCGAAGAACAGTAGAGGCTTTTGAGACTTTACGCCGCTTATTAAAATGTGCAAGCTCATGAGATAAGCATACATGTCATCATGATGGTATTACAGAGTCTATGTTTCCAGAGGAATGAGAGCGTGATGAAGTATAATGATTTATCAGCTAATGCACATTTGAAACCGAAGCCTTGAGTCTTGGAACCGACTACTGGCTCATCCAACTACTCTGGAGTCTCATCTCAGTAAAACTGGAGTACAGAGTCCTAGGTTATCATTAGATGAAGACACAAGAGCGTTTGCCACTGTCTTCGAGTGTCAAAGACAGGGCAGAGGGACTAGTTCTTGGCAGTGTGCTCTCAGATTCAATATCCGAGACGGCAGACTCAGTTACTGGCACGGTTACATCAGTGCTGGCATTGGCGGCACAGGCTGAGAGGAGACATTACTCAGCACTATCCATTTCCCTCTGCGACGCACACTGATCTGCAGATATTAGCATGATTACATTGTGAGATAAGGAGCTGATAAAACATCACATCATGTTTCCTTCCTCACAGCAGGCTTATCAGTTCTGAATGCTAAAACCAAAGCTTATCTGAACAATTAATCATATTGTTTCAAGGCAAATGGAATTTCTAAGATTTTCGACGATAGAGGGGAATGCAATTTACCAGCTAATAAAAGTACAACCACCTTTGAATTTATAATAGGCCTAAGATTATGATAATTACATAGCGAATTAGCTAGAATTGTTCGCAGATCATACACAATTATATAATCGGCAGACTTCAAGTTCAAAAGAAGAACTAAAACTCATCATTGAAAAGTGCATAACTGATGATGCCATGCTTAGCAAGTTAGCAAGTAGTTTCCTAAGTTATTTAGGGAAAAGGTACGTGTTTTGTTTTTTCACTAACCTTATTTGTTTTTGACTTATTTGCCTTCATAAATGGCAAAAGTTGCATTCAGTGCTTAATAATAACTGATAATGGTAACACTTTGTCTTTCCACAATACTGGCCACATGAATGTAGTTACTAAAATCAACAAACAATGAGCAATGTTTCATAACATTATCATTTGCTTATGTCATGTCTGTCACTCACTGACCCTTTCATTTACATCAATAATTACTTTTGGGGAATGAACTATCCATTTTGAGCATGTGATGCGCTTTTGCAGATTATTAGCTAGGTTTTGCAGTTTGTACTATTTTTTTATGAAATGCATTAACTGTTGTGCAGAAATGCACTAGTTTTGTGAGAAATGCACCAAAGCGACTGAGAAAAACTGTAAAACAAATGCAGTGGTAACTGAACTCAGATTTAATAAACAAACAGCTATATTTTCATTTACTTACATTACCAAAGATGAATACATTAATGTTAAAATAAAAGTACATGAACTAACACAACTAAATCAACCAACTAAAGAAACAAATAAACAGAATTTGAACATAGATAAACAGACAGGCAGACAGACAGACAAACAAATAGATAGATATAGGATGGTTGGGTGGATGGATGGATGGCTAGATGGACGGACGGAAAGACAAAGACAGACAGAAAGACAGACAGACAGACAGATGGGTGGCTAGACAGATGGACGGACGGACAGACAGACAGAAAAAAATTACCAAAAGACAACCGTTGTACTGTAAATGAGTTCAGCCTTCATGAAAAAAAAGAAAAAAATTCTCTAATGTTGAGGTCATTTAAAAAAAAGTCACCAAACTTCAAGATGAAAAATAAGTTTTTTTTTTTTTTTTTTTTTTACTAACTATATGTACACACAAAATGCTGTGTAAAATGTATGTAATCATGTATGCCCAGTACAATATAAACTTGCATAAAGAACCTTGCATATGATTAGATATGTTATTTACAGAATAAATTAAAACTAGACATTATAAATAAATAAATACATAAATATATAAATAAATGTATTATATATATATATATATATATATATATATATATATATATATATATATATATATAAAAAATATATATATATATATATATATATATATATATATATATATATATATATATATATATATATATTTATTTTATTTTTTATTTTTTTATATATATATATATATATATACCGTTAGAGGCATCTTTTGTAAACTGTTTTGTGCTGTGTTTATGTGCCCCTCATGTTTGCTTGCTGCGCTTGCTTTGACGGTGTGCTCTGTGTATCTGCAGTTGGAAAATGTAAAAAAAAAAAAAAAAGAAAAAGAAAAAGTAGAAAAAGCAACTGAGCATCAAGTTTATTGATACAGTGGTTTCCTAGGCTAGCATAAAAAAATGTGAGGCGCTCTGCTATTTTGAAAAATCTCTTCTAAAGTCAACAAAAATGCAGTGCAATTCACCTCACGTTTTCAGAAAAGTGTGTTCGACATGCAAAATCAAAACCTTCATTAGCGTTTGAAGCTCTTTTCTCTTTGTTTTGCTGCCATAATTGTCTCTTCTTAATTAATAATTTGACTTATAATTTTCTCTGGACAAGTGCCGCTTTGAGGAAAGTCCTTATACGTAACTGGCTTGGTGTGTATTATACAAATTACTAATAACATGCATGCGAATGCTCACTGAGAACAATTCACTAACAGAAGAACAAGTTTGAGAACAAACTTGAGTGTATGAACATGTTGTGAATTAGACGGAAAGTTTTCGTGAGAAGTTTAAACGTGTGTAAATATGAAAAACCTACACAACTATTTGTGAATGACAACCATTGTTTACGTTTTTTCTGCTGTTAAAATATTGCCCAGGTCATTTTTGTCAGTAGGGTTAAATTACAATTTTTTACCCGATGGTTGGGTGTCCATGTTTGAACCAATATTGAATTACAGCAAGCTCAGTAATTTACAGTGTAATAAAACGCAACTTAAACAACGATTACCAGGAAGTAATGTGTTAACAGCAGCCATCATTGAGGTGCAGATTGCAGGACTGAGTCACATTACTGTCTCTTCTCTCAGCGCACGAGCACAGACTCTCAGTCTCCCAGCAGCTGCTGCCCTCAGCCTGATAGCATCTATTCTCTCCTCCACACGCCGAAGTGACCGGCAGAACACAAGGAATGAATCCCCTGCTTGTAATGTGAAGCATGAGGTCGCATGCATGCTGGAGTTATCAGCACCACTGGGTTGAATCGAGCCTGGTCAGCTGAGGAGATGGACAGAGAATGTGTTCAGCCAGAGACTGAGGGAGGGGACAAAGACTGAGCCATTATGACTGTGTGCTGTTCATGAACTTCCAGAACAGAGCGTTGTTGAGTAACCCGAGGAAAAGTCATGGAAAAATAAAAGAGGTGATGAATAAAAAGAAAAAAGCCTGTGAATTAGTTTTGCATAAGTGTAGGAGTTAGACAAGAGGTTTTTTATGAGGCATTATTGAATAGTTACAGAGATTGTAAGGGTTATTACAGTTAAAGGGCACCTATGATGAAAATCAACGTTTAGATGCTGTTTTGACAGAACTGTATGTATAATGTGCCCACTGTCATATTGGACTGATACAAACCCAACAAGTCTCTTTTTACAAATGTACTGACGTTAGGAAGATAGGATTCAAATCCCAGTGATTTTGAGGCCCACTGCAATGTGACGTAGGAATGCGTCTTTCCCAACCCACCAAATTGATCCACAGCTGCCATGTTTGTTTTAAAGACAGTAAAATCACTATGTACTTCTTAACCGCTACAATCACCATGACCACATGGTGTCAGTAAACATGCAAATGTGTGTTTGTAGTGCAAACAGCATTTGTGTGAGACTCATCATTTCAGAAAGGCTTGAATAAACCAACACAAATACATGAAATAAACTTACTTGGTATTTTTGGCTCGTGACCTTTTTTGTTTAATTCGTGTCTGTTTCTATCACTGATGGCTGTTTATCTGACATAACGCATGAGAAGCACGTCGGAGCGGTGGGCGGGGAGAAGCAGCTCATTTGGTTTTAAAGCCACAGGCTACAAAAACAGCTACATTGTCATCAGACACCAAAATGGGCAGATTCTACATTGTATAATAAATAATCGGATGGGTATTTTGAGCTGAAACTTTAAAGACATGTTCTGGAGACATCAAAGTCTTATCTTAGATCTTGGAAAAGGGGTAAAATAGGTGCCCTTTAAATAAAATGAAAACTAAATGCACTTAGTTCAACTTTACAAAATTGTAACAAATTTTAAGAATGACTTAAAATGTATCAGTCATAAAGCACGAGAAATACACATCATCATGCTTGTTGAATAAATCAATGAATGATTGGAAAACAAATGAACCAACAAACAATACTAGTAGAAGCAATATGCTTATTATTACTTTCATTTTAGGTGTATGTTTTTACTAGTACACATTTGTTGTTGTTAAATAATACATATTAAAACAAGCAAGTTCCTATTTAGATCCAATATTAATTAACAAATAGTCTTGATTAACAAACCTTGGTATTGTATTTTTTGATAGATTGCTTCATTGACTGACAAATACAATATATTTTACTAATTAGTCAAAATAGCAAAGTTTTTAATTTGTTATGATTGAAAATCAGGGTTAATTAAAACGCAAAAAAAAAAAAAGAAGAAAGAAAATTACAACCTAACACTTATCTACTAAAAGCATAGGTTTTGTTTTATAATAACAAACAGAAACATAACTAAAAACATGGAATGTTGTTATTTAGACAATTGCCATTTTATGCTATTAGCCAAAATAAATAAAGGAATAAAGAAATAAAATGTTATAAATAAATAAATAAATAAATAAATAAAAATAAATTATATGATTATAATTTATATGAATATCTTTTTATTATATTACGAAAGAAAAAGACAAAATTCAAGAACTAAATTTAAGGCGAAAAATAGAAATTTCTTTTAAATTATATTAAATATTATTATATATAATTATTATAAAAACACTTGCAAAAAAACAACAACAAAAAATTAACAGGATTAATTGAAGTTACACACATTTGGTTGTGATTCCTATAATAATAATAATAATAATAACAATAAAATTAAAAATAATTTATAAGAAATTTCATTAAAAAATGCATGTGTATGTGCAAAAATACAGACAGAAAGTATATAATAGACAGCTTAAGTAAGAAACAAAAATACAATAAAACTATATAAAACTGGACTAAGAAATAAATTCAAACAGAAAATAAAATATTCTAATTAATTATATGAATAATTAGTAATTATGATTTATAATACAAAACAAATGCAAAAAAAACAACAACAATTTAACAGGATTCATACAAGCTAACTGAGACACTACACACATTCAGTTTTGATTCCTGCAATAATAATAATAATAATAATAATAATAATTTTATATATGATTAAAAAAAAACAACAACAACAACATGACAGTGTTTAAAAAGTTCCAGCTGAAATAATCTATTCAAAGGTCCAAATCTAATTTTAAAAGACTATTACTGGCCACTAATATTTTACAATCCAAATATCTTTCAATAATTACATCATGTTGGGTAAGGAGAGAGTGATATGCTCCATCTTTAATAGCAATTGGCTAATTAACATATTTTCATTACCTCTCGGAATGAATAATTTAGTGCCATGTTATAGTCATTAAGTATTCGCTTTTAGTACAGTGATGGATTTAAAGAGACACAGTGTTCAATTTGGGCTTCAATCCACAGAAATGACATGAATAATTAGCAGGCAAGCCTTTAGTCATTGTACACTTGTCAAATGCTTTAAAATCAGACTGTCACCAGCAGTCAAAGGGTTCAATTAGAAGCGCATTATGAAAGCCTACGCTAAACATTGCCAACTATTGAGTGCCGTGCTGGAGGTATTTTTTATTTGTTTGTTTGTTTGTTTTAATTAATTTCATTATTTTCTGAAAAATGAAATAGGTATGGAATGAATAGAAGAAAGAGAAGGGACAGAATTCGAGACTGTGGTGAGAAAAATACAACCTGGAATATCACATGAGCATCATGACCCAACATGCCATTTATTATGACAATTTAGTTTTTGTTTTTTTAATGTTCTATTTAAATAAACTCTGAAGCAGTTCCATTACTACTACTATAACTACCATTACTATTACTACTGCTACTATTATTGTTGACATTATTACATTCATATGAACATTTATCTTTAAATTCATGTTCATATTATTTTATTTTGTATTTTATTTTATAAGGAGCACTGTTTTCAATCTTTCTCACACTCACACAGCAGACAAGTTGGGTTTCGATGCTCAATGGATATAATATAATATAATAATATATAATATAATATAATAATGTAATATAATATATAATATTTCAGTGAGATTATCTAAGGTACTTGGTGAGTATGCAAGTATATTATCCTTGTGATATATATATATATATATATATATATATATATATATATATATATATATATATATATATATATATATATATATATATTTTTTTTTTTTTTTTACATATGTAAAGATTTGCGTGTTGCTCTACATCTTATGTGTAATAAGCAGTGTGTATGCGAGGCGCACTCTGCGCTGGACTTTAGACCGGCTCTGTTTTGGTCTATTGAAAAATCTATTATAGTTTCTCAAAATAGCAACGTATTAGCAATGCACCTCAGAACACCTTCCTTTTTAGACCAAAAGGCCTATGGGCGCACATATGAGTGCAAATGCATTTGCTATTTAAACTGCGTGGCGGAAATTGTCAAAACGACTCTTGCGCCAAGCTGAAACTAACAAACAACAATTGCGTCACACCTTGCGTCACATTGCGTCGGGTGTAAGATAGGGCCCAAGAACTCAATTACAATGTAACACCATGAAACCACAACCCATTTGCCCATGCTCATTAAGCAAGGTCATAAACAACACACAAAAAGTGAAATGAATGAGCAGGGATGTGGACACAACACAAAATCTAAATTAAGTAATTTTAGCATGCCAAGGTCAAATTTATGCATATAAAATATATATTTCTTCAACAACAAAATTGTGGCTTGTGAAAATGGAGAGTGGCTAGTATTGTTGAAAAACTACTAGCCACAGTGGCTGGTGATCAAAAAAGTTGATGTCAAGCCCTGATAATGTATAGCATAAAAAGGAACCAAATCCTATTCAAACTATTTAAAAAAAAGATTTATAGTCTGTTGATTAAAAAAAGAACATTTAAGAAATTGTTTATGTCTTCTAAATGTATTTATTTTTCAATCTATAACCTATAAAACAAATCAAAATCTATTATCATAAAGTAAAAGCACCACATTCCTTCACTTTACACACTCAACAAACATTAAAACCAACTTTTATTAACAAAAGACCAATCGTTCTTCTACAATACATCCGCACTTCCAACAAAAGCTCTCAATCAAAACAGTGAGCGCACCCTTACTCTGGCGAAATACAGCTTATAAAGCAACATTTCACTTCACTCTCTGGCAGGCCATGGTGTCTTGGACAGGGACCATATTTCCTTCTTTCTTTGAAAGAAATATTTGCCAAATATCTCAATTATGTCGAACTACCCGAGCTGCCAGAATGACTTACAGCTTTGAGGTCATGACAAACTGCGGGCCGCAAAGACACACATACACACACCATCCCACCAAAACACGCCTGCTTTTAGCTACGCCATTACCTTCTAAAAAGCAGTCACTCGTCCTCTACGACATCTCCCTACAATGACATGATCTATGTTTTCTGCCTCCACCTCAATCACCCTGTACAACTTGTTCAAAGTAATGAAATTCCTCATTTGAGGCCGGCTGACAGACGGATTGGAAATCAAGAGTTCCAGATAAGTAATGTTGTTTTGATGCTGAACCACATCTGATTGATTTTAAAACTCTACCGGACTGGAGATGTTTTACCATTCTAGATGGGAAGAAGCGTGTGTAATTTAGTAGAGGCTGTTTTCATGCCATTTAGATTATTGTGGAACAGACGTGGGTGTTTGTGTGTGTTTTTTGTCCGTTACAGCTATATATTGGTATTATGCAAACAGCTCAAAGATAAGACCTCCAGGAACCACCTTTGCAAATCGTATGACAACTGCTTTATTTATTGTAGATGTTCAGAGATTGAACTCAAACAACTTGACCTTTGAAAATGAGAAAATATGCCTGGTTTGCATTTTTATGCTGCTGTGGGCTTCTCAACTGCTAGATGATCCTGGTAGTGGCACACATTTGATGTCAATTTGAACATATTTTGTCATTATTGAACTAAAGAAGCGTCTATAAGCTGTTAAATGGTAAGTTCACAAAAACATTGCGTTTTTACAATTCATATTTGGGTCGTACAGTGTAAGTCAGAATTATTAGCCCCCCTTTGAATTATTTTCTCTTTTTTTTTAAATATTTCCCAAATGATGTTTAACAGAGCAAGGAAATTTCACAGTATGTCTGATAATATTTTTTTTCTTCTGGAGAAAGTCTTTTGTTTTATTTAGACAAAAATAAAAGCAGTTTTAAATTTTTTAAACACTGTTTTAAGGACAACATTATTAGCCCCTTTAGGCTAATTTGTTTTCTGGTAGTTTACAGAACCCATTGTTTTACGATATCTTGCCTAATTACCCTAACCTGCTAGTTAACCTAATTAACATAATTAAGCCTTTAAATGTCACTTTAAGCTGAATAGAAGTGTCTTAAATTTCTAGTCAAATTATTTACTGCCATCATGACAAAGATAAAATAAATCTGTTATCATAGAGGGAGTTATTAAAACTATTATGTTTAGATGTGTTGACAAAATCTGCTCTTTTAAACAAAACGAGGAATAAAAAAACAGGGGGGCTAATAATTCTGACTTCAACTGTATTTGTACAACCCAACCATTTGGGCTAAATTAAAAAAATAATAATTATTATTTAAAAGTAAATGGTAGCACTTGAAGGTGTGGTTTATAAGACCCTTAGAATCAAAATATTATAATTATGTCATGAATATGAATGAGAATTTATGCATGCTTATGGCAAATGTCATGAAATGTCATTTGCTCAGTTTTGTCATTTCAAATACAGTTGTTCGAAATGTCTTATGTACACCCCTTTCAGACAAAGTGTTACCAAGTCAACTTTTAACCCATTTTTAACATCATATTTAACACAAATTTGAGTCGAAACAACCTAGCATTTTTTAAAGGGTTTAAAATTCTGTTTCGACTTTTGTTTGAAACCTGAGGGAGAATTTTCTTTCTTGAAATGCTGTTCAGCTAAAAGTTTGTGCCGGTATTTTGCTATACACATTGCTTTAGAATTTTAAGACTTTGGTCTCTGCTCTGATAACATTTGATGCTTAAAAAAAAAAAAAAAAAAAAGTTACAAAGTGACTTTTATTTGCATTTTCAGAGAGTACTATGAAACAAAATATATGAAATAATGCTTGCACTTTAAAGTATGTGCACTACCTACAGTGTATTATTTAAAGTTTTTAAATACCGTAACTACATAGATTCAGGTTCAGTTTAAAGTTTAGTGATCAAGCAGATACCACGCATTCACTTATTCATTCATTTTTATTCGGTTTAGTCCCTTTAGTCATCATGGATGCTCCAGCGGAATGAACCGCCAACTTATCCAGCATATGTTGTACACAACGGATGCCTTTCCAACTGCAACCCAGTACTGGAAAACATCCATACACACAAACAACCAATTTAATTTATTTAATTCACCTGTACCACGTCTATGGGGGAAACTGGTGCACCCGGACGAAACCCATACCAACATGAGGAGAACATGCAAACTCCACACAAAAATGCCAACTGACTTATGCCAACTGACTCAAACCAGCGACCTTCTTGCTGTGAGGTGACATTGTTAACCACTGAGCCACCGTGTTGCCCAGGCAGATACTGTAACGAAGGCTCTGACACAGAGGGATCCATTTGCAGTATATTTATTAAACAGAGTTTAATAAACAGCACACAGATGTTCAGCACGTGCGAACTTACATAAAACAGTTGCAGTGAGTCGAAGGACTGGCGGCTGGCAAACACAAGGTGAGTATTTAGGCATGGGTCAAAGGTAGGCGGCGAGGATCAAAGTCAAGATGGAGGCTAGAGTTCAGGGCAGGCAATACGAAGTCAAGATACAGTCCAAAGTTGTCTGTAAGCAGGCAATGATCAGGAACCACTCAGTAGCGTTAGCCAGGGCAGAACAAGACTTAAAACTGAACTGTAGTGAGAGTGTGGCTTATATAGGTGAGTGTGGGTCGTTATCGGGATGAGGAACAGGTGTGTGTGCTTGTCAGTTTAAGTCAATGACGTAATGTCTAGAAGACTGGTGATGATGATCTCTGCTGGCCAGAGAGGGGAATGACTGGGACCAAGTCGGTGACAGATACCAGTGTTAATATTATTTTTATTATTATTAATAATATTAATATTATTGTTATATTTCTTCTCTGCAAAGTAATTAAATAGTTGCCAAAACAAAATATAGTTCAGGCACTTTGTGAATACCGTCCATTATAATAATGCTAGCCTCTTACATGTTAAATGCATCCAATGCATCTTCACTAAAAATGTATTTGATACAAGCTTGTGAAATGTACAGGTGAAAATAGTGTATTTATATCACTGTAAGTGTATTTAACATGCAGACCTATACTTAGTTTACCTAAATGACTTGTATATGAAAGTTAATTGCATGCGTTAACCCTAAAAAAAAAAAATTATCCTGTCATATTTTACTTAAATTTTACTTACTTATCACTTTTACTTTTTTTCGAACTATTCAAGATTATATAAAAAAAAAATGGGGGTAAAAAACGTGAATCACAAATATACATAAAACTACTCATTTACGGATATTTTTCACCGGGGTTAATGCTTTTTTTTAAACTCATAATGGTTTGAAACCACTTGAGGATGAGTAAATGTTGAGTACATTTTTATTTTTGGGTGAACTGTCCCTTTAAGTTATAGGTTAAGGGGATATTTATATAATCACTAGCAGCCTACGATATAAGTCCATAGTAGGGTTGTGGCGATACCATTAATTTACCTTATGATAATATACCAGCTGAAGTATTACGATACCAAATAGTCTTGCAATTATGTGATTCAAAACTCAAATTAAAATGAAAATTGTCAGGAATACTATTTGTTTTGCATGTTATTATAGGTCTACTTGAACTTAATTTAATCATAATTCCCTTATTATTGAAATAAGTATTATTTGCACGTCACTTCACCTAAAATTTGTTCAATAATTTTTATTTTTTTATTTTGTAGATACAAATTATACCAAATGAAATTTGTAACAAATAGAGCTTTTTTTCCAACACAATTAGGCTTTATGAGGTGGTCAGAAATTGTTTCAATGTTTCCTTTTGCTATTTTGTTTTTTCATCAAATTATTATTTTTTTTCAGTTTAATCAGGTAACAATCCAAAGTAAATCAAAATTTCACTTTCTGAGTCGTTTTTTTTTTTTTTTTTAAGAGATTGCTGAGGTTGTTTGACTACTAAGTCACATTGACAAAAACAAAAATGAACCGATTCAGGTGTGCGTTTGTAGCGTTAGAAAACATCAGAAAACGTAACTTGTGACTTTTCCACATGCAATATAATCTAGATAGACTGTTAATGATGATACCATTTACAAACAACAGTGGCACCGCCAATGTTTTGGAGCCATAGTTTTGCAATACTACCATAGTACCGGTAAACCGTGCAACCCTGGTCAATAGAAATTAAAATGATAGTAAAATAAATAAAGTGCTGGCAACATCAGTATCGTCCACTAGTTAAAATCAGTAAGAGCATTTAACATAAGGGTGAGTGAATGAATTTTCATTTTTGGATGAACTATGCCTTTAAGATCGAATTAAACAAATTGCCATTCACTCAACAGCCAAAGATATTAAAGTAACAGCAGCACCTCACTTACTCACACAGACACATATTGAAAATCCACATTAAATTTCCTTCTGTTAGAGTAATAAAATGATTAGAGTATTGATTGGCCTTAAATGCTATTAAAACAGATTCATTCACAAGCACATGCTGTGTGGCTTCATTTAATTAGTGTTAGTGGGTTGACAGCAACAGTCCACTGCTCTTGTCTATTCCACATGAGATGAGATGCTGTGGATGGTAATATAATCTGTCAACTCTTGCTGACAGAAGACAGAATTTTAAAACAGTCTGAGCTCTTGAATGATTGATTATCTCAATACATTTTGTGGAGGTCATATTGATTTGTTTTGAAAAGTAAAACTCCTGGAATTAGTGACTTCAGACGTTTCCCCTGAGTGACATATACATTTAGCCTGCCTCAGCCAAATATGAAAAGAATATTCTGACGAAAATAACACTGAATATATTTCGGCAGGGGAAAATATTTAGCCTGCGCATGATGTCTAAGTTAGAGCTGCACAGTATATTGTTTCAGCATCAGTATCGCAATGTGATAATTCGCAATAGTTACATCGCAGGATCTATGCAATGTTGAGTGTTATAATTTAGCAATTGCATGTGTTTCTGATGTCTGTGGTTGTACAATGGTTTTAAAAGCATTCAGGTATACGAAACTGTACCATTTTTTAACTTAAATATATAATTTATCTATAATTTTTATTGAAATATTTTTATATTTTATCATTCAGTGTACTTGAATACAGTTAAACTGTATTAAACTGTAAAATGTATTGGTATGCATGAAAATACTCACAAGACATGCAAGTATAGAAAGACACTGCAAATAGCACAAACCACAAGTAAATTGTCAGAGGACCCTATATCGTTTATAGATTTTTTTTATTAGAATTTATGGTGATGCAAATAGTAAACATTAATTTATCAATCTCTGACTAAACATGTGCATTAAAACCCTCACAACACATGCAAATACTGTACAGAAATGCACTGTAAAAACGCAGACAACATCGAAAATGTTTCAGGGGACCCCAAAAATTGTATAGAATATTTATTAGATTTTATGGAGATGCACTCCCACTGCAGAATCATCCCAATCAATCTAACAATATAAATTATTTCCAAATAGAGACAATAAGTCATCTGATTAAGTTATATTCATATCGCAAGTAAGCTTTGCTCATCGGACTGTTCATCAAGGATCTACCGCTGGATCTAATCTCACTATATTTGTTGAACGTGATATTTAATTCATCTATATCTAACGAAACATTCCCCGACTTTGGTCTTTTTAATCTTTTACTTATTCTCAGGTTACGTGTTTTGGCTGAGCGCAAATATAAGTTAATAATTAATGTAAGCATTCTGTATTGATTGATTGCTGATTGCTTGTCCTCAGGAGTTTGTTTTCCATATCAAACTTGCGAAGTCTGAACTTACAAGGAAAGGATGCAAGACTAAACTGCGTGTAGGCTACTTAATATTAAAGGAAAAAGTCCCAATCAGAGAGGCGAATGTCTGCACCAGCCTTATCCGTTTTAAAGCTAAAACGTACTAGTGTAAACGGGGCCCTAGTATTGGGGGGGTCAAGGTATTGTCTGCTACACTGAGCAATCAATCAATCAATCAATTAATAAATAAACGATTGAACGAATGAACGAACGAACAAAAAAACAACGAAATGAATGAAAAAATGAAAAAAAATCAACAAAAGAACGAACAAAGGAAAAAAAATAGCAAATGTCTAAACAAACACATGAACAATCGAACAGAAAAAAACAACAAACAAGCAAACAAAACATCAGAATAAAACCAAACTCTACAATTGTTATTATTTATTTATTCATTTATTTATTTATTTAAGGTATGTACACTACCACTCAAAGAGTTAGGGCAAAGTTTTTTGATAAAAATCTTCAATATAAACATTCAATAGGCGACGCAGTGGCGCAATGGCACAGCGAGAAGGTTGCTGGTTCGAACCTCGGCTCAGTTGGCGTTTTTGTGTGGAGTTTGCATGTTCTCCCTGCGTTCGTGTGGGTTTCCTCCGGGTGCTCCAGTTTCCCCCACAGTCCAAAGACATGCGGTACAGGTGAATTGGATAGGCTAAATTGTCTGTAATGTGTGTGTGTGTGTGTGTGAATGACTGTGTGTGGATGTTTCCCAGAGATGGGTTGCGGCTGGAAGGGCATCCACTGCGTAAAAACTTGCTGGATAAGTTGGCTGTTCATTCCGCTGTGGCGACCCCTGATTAATAAAGGGACTAAGCCGACAAGAAAATGAATGATAAACATTCAATATAAAAATATTTTATAATATAAATTGTATAATTTCTAATGTAACTTAAGAAAATGCAGTTTTTGTAAAAAAAAAATCAACAACTATAATACAGTTTCACAACTTATATAGCAGCACAGCTGTTGCTAAACCCTTTAAATGCCCAACCAAAAACAGTAAATAAATCAATTTAAAATCTAATAATAATTTTTTGTCTGTTTCTTAACTCCTAATGTCGCTAGACATCCCATAATTTCTAAAATATCAATCCTTCTCCAAATGGATAATAAGCCAGTTTACGGTAAAAGCAGCATAATGAGTCCATATACTATGAAAAACAAAATCTGAAAATATGAAGTGTAATACCAATTTATTGAAAAACATAACGAAAAAAAAAAAAAAAAATATATATATATATATATATATATATATATATATATATATATATATATATATATATATATATATATATATATATTAAATCAACTTTCATTTTTGAATTATGCCATAAAATATTTCAGATTCTTATTTAGCACATTTTTTTCTTTTCTTTTATTTACAATAAAACCAAAATCAAATGTAGTAGTGAAATCGAATGTTTGTTAGATTTTCTTTTTTTCTTTTTTCTTTTTTTTGTAAACCAACAATGCTGTGTGTGTAAATTATTATTTACAACAGTCATTTTTATTTAAATTACTTTAACAGTCATTATTTGAACAGTCAAAATATTGGCAACCATTTGGTAGAGCGGCAGTTAAAGGGTTATTATTGATTGAAATTTATAAAAAAAAAAAAAATTGAATTATTTGACACTGGAAACTGCAATAATTATGCATTTAACCCCAGTTTAATTACAAAATGTGCAAAAATAAAAACACGCAATTCAAACCAAATTTCTGACAAAAGCCATACACGTATAACACAGTTTCACAAACTATGATCATCTGTAAATGAATGATGTCTGCCAAATGCCAGACAGATATCTTTAAGGTTCAGATGTACATAGTATGCATCAATCAGTCTTTGTCTGTTTTCAGAATTTAGATTCCACTGAAAACCTGTGGGCAACTATTGACCAATCCTGTTTGCCTAGAAGACTCTGAACAGATCCAACTAAACCTGGATTATACTGGATCAATACACACTGAAGAAGACCGAGCTGAAGTCAGCATCATGCTCATCGCTCATCCTTCAAACCACTTTCCAGAATGCCAAAACTGTAGAAAACAGTTCGCAGCAGTGTAAATTAATGCTCACCTTCTAGCCATTTAATACCGAGATCTAAAGACAGAGGAGACAAGGCCGTTTCCCCAAACCTGATGGACAGTAGGCTGTAGTCTGGAGCCAGTGACTCACTCTTTTATTTTCATAAACAGAAAATGTAGTGTGCAAAATAAGATTATCTCAATCTACGATTACGTAAGGCTGATGCTCATCCGCTTTGAGACCTGATTTGCTCACTATTGAATTAAATACTATTTACAAATGTCCAAGAAAGACACTTATTAAGTATTATGTGTCCTGCGGTGGGGCATGGCAAACCATGGAACTATAAAATTGTGATCTCGTTTAGATTTTTTTTTTTTTTACATTCATTGTGTACTTCTGGTAAGATAGCTTTTTTTAGTATTACAATTTTTTAGGATGTACTTTTTTTTATTAATTGTTAACAAAAAAATACAGGCTGAAAAAAAAAAACAATGAAATACCCCACCCACCCCCCCTGCCGTCTCTTGAAACTGGGGTATCCAATGAATAAAGGTTAACAGAAAAACAAAATACAGTATCTGTATTAATTATACAAAGTAAGGCAATCATTCTGGATCCTGATCATAGCTTTGTGCAATAAACAAGAGATTTTGTCAGCAGCTGAAGTCCAGGGGCCTCATGTATCAACGCTGCGTACGCACAAAAACTTTGCGTACGCCAGGTTTCACGCTCAGAATCGCTCACGTTTGGATTTACTAACAATGAACTGAACGTGGGAATGTGCGCAACTTCACGGCAGCTTTCTGGCAGGCGTACGCACATTTTTTGTGCGTGTCTGTTTTATTTCCATTGGCGACTCCTAGAGGCAGTTGTGTTAAATTGCTCTCTACAAAGTGTCTGAGCCTTGCAATGGCAGCTGTATGAGACGGGTTCAGCAGGTAACGTTATATAAGATTTCCATACCATACAGTTGACCAGCTAAACATTAAAGCACAATTTGCAGCGGTCGCCTGTTTTCCCAATGTAATCTGAGCGATCTACCGCACGCACACTGCTATCAAGACACTATCTGAAGATGAATCATTAACATTTCCATTCAATATTATTATATCTGTAAAGTGTTACAGCACTCTGAACAGTCTCAGTGGCGCGCTCGTAAGACACATGTGAACATGTTTTGACACGTTCGAGCATGAACTCGGCTCGAATCCAGCGTCTGATGAACTCTTTCTTCTTTTTTTCCCCCGCTACATATCAGATTTTGCCTACTATTTATCACGAGAAAGACTAGTAGGAATCATTAATAAGTTTGTGCATCATATTTTATTTGCACATTTATTGAATGGAAATGTTTCTGATTCACGCTTGCAAATTCATCTTCAGATAGTGTCTTTATAGCAATGTGCGTGCAGTAGATCGCTCAGATTACATTGGGAAAACAGGCGACCGCTGCAAATTGTGCTTAATGTTTAGCTGGTCAACTGTATGGTATGGAAATCTTACATACCTATCTGAAGATGAATTTGCATGCGTGAATCAGAAACATTTCCATTCAATAAATGTGCAAATAAAATATGATGCTTATTGATATGAACTTATTAATGATTCCTACTTGTCTTTCTCGTGATAAATAGTTGACAAAATCTGATATGTAGCGGGGGAAAAAACAAGAAAGAATTCATCAGACGCTGGATTCGAGCCGAGTTCATGCTCGAACGTATTAATTCCTGTTCACATGGGTCTTACGAGTAGCGCCACTGAGACTGTTAACCATACTGCAACATTTTACAGATATAAACCACAATATTTCTTTTTTCAATGCACTCAGTGCGATGTTCAGACCCAACTGTGTTAACCGCATCAGCTAAACTCTCCCGCTCTATTTATTTCTTTTATTGTTAATTCCGGAGAACAAACTTGCAAATAACACCGCTTTTCTCCGGTCTACCTCTGAAAGCACCTCCAATTCACATTCTGTTCAAAGTTTCTCTTTTTGCTTGCTTTTGCCATTGCTTTTTCGTTGGGTTTTGCCATTAGCATAGTCATTAGCATATTCATACGGGGGAGGAGGCAGGGAGGGGTTTTGTGCTCGTGCATGTTGCGCTCAGTTTCACGTTCATTCAGATGTACAAAAGAATATGCGTGAGATTCGGCGTACGCAGTGTTTC
The DNA here is from genome assembly GCF_052040795.2 of Danio rerio. NCBI lineage: Eukaryota > Metazoa > Chordata > Actinopteri > Cypriniformes > Danionidae > Danio > Danio rerio. The sequence goes on from NC_141037.1 coordinate 37,664,719, forward strand.
ATACATCTGAATTATTTTCTGCGTACGCACATTTACAGCTTTGTGCGTACGCAATGTTTTAGTAAGATTTCCACGCAAGTCTTCGTACATGAGGCCCCAGATCTTTAATGTACTTATTTGTACCAAGTTCACTCGAGCTGTGGATAATTCCAACATTAAAATGTCCTGAAGTTGTACCAACCACTTGTACGTGTCCAAATGTGGATTCAGCCAATGTTGGGCTAGTAGTTTTTTAGGAGAAGTTAGGCCAGCCAGCCAAACAGCTTTTTGTAGCTAGGTGAGATTCAACGTTGAGTCATTGCACAGTAATAGAATGGAAGGGTTCACTGGTACAGGATATTTAATCATTTTAGATAAGATAACACAGACCTCATTCCAAAACTTTTGTAGTTTTCCACATTACCACATCATATGAAAAAAAAAAAAAACATCCAAGTTCCTGGTCAAGACATTTTTCACAGTCAGACATTTCCTGGTCAGACATTTTTTTTCTTTTGATTGGGGTCCAGTAGGTTCTGTGACAAAAGTTATAGTGAATGAGTTGATGATTGGGATTTTGTTTTTTTAAGGCTTTTCTGTACATTCATGAGGTAAAATTATTAGTAAGGTATGGCAAGGTTAGTTTATTTATATAGCACATTTCATTTCATTTTCCTGCTGGCTTAGTCCCTTTTATTATTCCGGGGTCACCACAACAGAATGAACCGCCAACTTATCCAGCAAGTTTTTACGCAGCGGATGCCCTTCCAGCTGCAACCCATCTCTGGGAAACATCCACACACACACATTCACATACTACAGACAATTTAGCTTACCCAATTCACCTGAACCACATGTCTTTGGACAGTAGGGGAAACCGGAGCACCCAGAGGAAACCCACACGAAGGGATGCAACATGCAAATTCCACACAGAAATGCCAACTGAGCCGAGGTTTGAACCAGCAAACTTCTTGCTGTGAGGCAACAGCACTGCCTACTGCACCACTGCCTCGCCCTAGCACATTTCATACACAGTGGAAATTCAAAGTGGTTTACATAAACAAGAATAAAAAAAGACAAGAATAGGAAAATAAATCAAATAATATAAATGATTAAAAACAGATAAAAACATGAAAATGTGTTAAAAAAAAAGGTTATAAAAGAATGAAAAAGAAAAAAAAAAGACACAATAGTGTGATCTGTCGTATGCAGCACAGTGCTCATTCAGTAAAGGCACAGCTGATGTAGAGGACAGATCAAACCAAGCGATCATTTAGGATTTACTTTCATGACTTTTTTTTTACTAAAATTACAGTAACTTTTAAGCATATTTTATTTTTAGAATTAACATTTTTTTCAGCTGTTTACTCCTTCAAAGTAAAGGTCTTGCAAAGCATTTATACCAGGGCTATTACGGAAAAACAAAAAGCATAAAAAGTAGCATTTTAAGTGTTTAAAAAAAATTATTTTAGCCAAAATAGGTGTATGCTTCATAATAATTTCATCAAAAAGTACAAACTTTACAGATAAAAAACTATGCTATAGAACAGGGGTTCACATCGACGCAGAAGGTGGTGCTGTCACCTCACAGCAAGAAGGTCGCTGGTTTGAGCCTTGGCTGGGTCAGTAGGCATTTATGTTAAGTTTGCATGTTCTCCCTGCGTTTGCGTGGGTTTCCACCAGGTGCTCTTGTAGAAAATTAAAAAAATGATGAATGAACAGGGGTTCTCAAACTCTGTCCTGGTGGTCTCATGACCTACAGGTTTGAGCTCCAACTTGCCTCAACACACCTGCAATGATGTTTCTAGAAAGCCAAGTAAGAGCTTAACTAGCCAGCCTAGGTGTGTCTGACTGGGGTTTGGAGCTAAAATCTGCAAGACACTGGACCTCCAGGACTGAGACTGAGAACCCCTGCTTTAAAACAAATAGATTTAATAAGTTAAATTGTTCTCTAATATCACCTATATCATAGTTATGTGACTTAAAAATACTCTTGAAACAGTTTTTATGAGCTTGTGTATACAGAAACTACAGAAATTATCCCTAGATTGACAAACTCCATTTTGGCCATATTTGGTTTTATAATAAAATTTGAAATCAGTCAAACCCACATTTTGCATTGTAATGTGCTGTCCAGATGACTGGTCGAGATTAACTCCTTAAAGTCCACCATACACAGGACAAGAAGCGCTATTTCACCTATTTTAAAATTCTAAACATTGTGTTAGTTCTGGGTTTCTCAACCATGTTGCTGGAGGACTACCAACACTGGATGTTTTGGAGGTCTCCTTTGTCTGTCAGACCCATTACAGGTCTTTCAGTCTCTGCTAATGAGCTGATGATCTGAATCAGACATGGGCTGTATCCAAATCGCCTACTACTCAGTAGGTACTGCATTTGAATTTAAATGTTCTGCATGACCTTTACATTTACATTTAGTCATTTACAAAAGTATGTTCTATACAGTATCAATAGAAGTATGAATGAAACTTTGTCATGATCACGTGACCTACCAGCTTTAGTCCAATTCATGAATTTACTTGCGGTGCATTATGGGATAACGTAGCTTCCATCCTATGTGTGTCCACTTCAGAATCTCGCAGGAAGTAGTGGGTCATCTGGGTACTTTCTACACACAGTTTTTTTTTTTTTTAAATTCTATGAATTCGGACATACTACTCAGCTCACAAACTGTTTTATAGTAAGGAAGTATACGGTTGCTGACGCAGCCATGGAAAATGTGCAGAGCTGGTGGTCCTCCAAGAACATGGTTGAAAAACATTGTTTTAGTGTATGCACACCAGTGCCACCACTCAGTGTCTGTCCACATTGCTTAGCAACGTATATAAAATAATAAAAAAAAATAAGAGTCTCACATAGATGGTAAATTTAAGCTTAGATAGAACTAGATAAGCTTAGAAAAAATATGAGCTTAGATACACTTAAAAATAAGGGTGAAAAGTATCGTTAGCCCCTTTCACACAGTGATACCGGTAAATATATGGAAAATTTACGGAACAACTTTACCGGTAAATTCAAAAAAGTGCTGTTCACACAGGCGAGGATGTTACGGAATTTTTCCGGAAAAGAGCATGCACACATCCTTTCCAAAATACCGGTAAATTCTGACATCATTAACCAGAAATGAGCTCTAAACGGCTGCGCTTGTATTTGTAAACATTTGACTACAACTCTGTGGATGGATCAGTATTGGGAACAACTTCTATGAACACATATAGAGAAACACGTTCGCATGTCGAGATGTACAAGATATGTGTGTGTGCTGACGCTCACAGAGCATTGCAAACATAATATATCAAATACAAAATAATGCATTTTTTTATTATTATTATTATTATTATTATTTAGTTATGATAACTCTAAAATTATTCTGAATAAAATTCTTAGCAGACATTGGAATGGTCTTGTAAAGGAATGAAAATTACCAAATGCATTTGTTTATATGGCAAAACATGTCTTTTTAACCAAAGAAGGTCCATACTGACTCCAAAGGCAGATATTGATAAGATCAGGGCCTGGTGTGTGGACTTTGGAGGATTTACGATGCAGTCACATGTTGATTGGTCAGTTTAATAGAGTGGAGGAACTATGAAGTCAATTTGTATGCAAAAACCCGGAAGCTAGTTAGCATTTTAGCACTTCCGGTTCCCTCGTCCCAAAGTCAATGGGTTTTTTGAATGGGGTTTCAGTAAAATCGCTTAAATAAGGTCCGTGGCTAACACCAACTCAAGATACTTTCACGTTTTGTTCTACAACATAAAACACATCAGTTACAGCACACTCTTCAACTTTTAAATCGATTATGCTTCTTTAAAAAGACGGTTGCTGTCAAGTTGCTAAATGGGACTACAGGCGGCGTCGGGGACATTATACGTCACCGAGCTGATCTGGTCTGGAGCGCAGCTCGCTTGTGTTGGGCGTTCAGATTTGTTTGCAGTTTGAATTTTAGATTGTGTGTAGATAATTCCTTCACATGTAAAGGCTGTCGAGAGAGATTCATTTGTTGATCATTTATTTTAATTAAACGATATTATGAAAATACTGCTTACCAGTGCAGCCTGTTTCTTTCCTGCTCTCAGTAATGCAAACGTGTGAATAAATGTGTAAAAATACATGCATGTTAACTGTCATTTTAACGTGATCAAGTGATTTCTCGTCTTTTTTTTCTTCATCTGAACACATTTAACTGCAGTATTTACACTCCTCCATAAAACGTATAGCAGATGTGACTGTATGGGCTGTTTTTCGCTTTATTTCGTGACAAAAAAGGAATGTTGCTCTGTGTCCATGATGATGGAAATTGCAGGCATTTGATAGACATGTTCCTCGTCATGCCTAATTTCTGTCGTCTGTTTAAGGTAAGCGGGCTGTGTGCACGCGAGCGATACACTTATTTAAATATGTCTCATAATAATACTATATAAGCACATTTATACACATTTTTAAAACTTTTAGAACAACCGTAAAGCAAAACAGATGTATTTCCCACGTAAAAACGATCCAAAAGGCACAAAGGTCTATGTGTGTTTGCGTATTTATTAGTTTATAATATATAGCTTGGATTATAATATAATAAACAGAGAGATTAACTCTTTGTCATAGACATTATTTCTAAAAATAAGCTTGAACAGTTGTCTGTAGCAGGGTGGGGTTGACGTCACTGACGAACGCCCCGAGGGGTCTGTAGTGCAATTATAGCCTAATGTTAGCTTTTCAAGTCTTGCGTTTGCCTTTAAAATCCAAAAGTGCTCAAAGTTGTATTTTCGTGTGACAATTATCCAGCTGAACAAAACGTGAAAGTGTAATGAACAGTGTTTGAACACAGAGCTTATTATTCGCAATCTTCGAAAACCCTATGGGAAAATCCTATAGGGATTTTCACGAGGGAACCAGTTTTTTGCTAGCAGCCGATTAGCCTACAAAGTGACATCATAGTTCCTCCACTCTATTGTCTCAGCATTTGGGCTTTGGTCACATGGTCAAGGAAGAGACAAAATAGTTGGTAAACTTGGCTCTGTCTCTTTTCCTGGTCTGCTTCTCTCCTGCTCTGGAAGATATCTTCTCTGGCTCTACTGCTCTCAGGCTTTCTTCGAGGCCTACTTACTCTCTTTGTCTCTCTCCTTCCCCCATTCTCTCACTTCCAGGAAACTTTATTTCTTACATTTAAGCTGGGTACAATTATTATCACATGTTTTTATCATTTCATATTTTACCATTTTATACAGTTATTTGTAACTAATTCAGTTGTAACCATAGCAAGTTATTGTCATTAAATCATTTCATTATCAAGTATTTGTGAATTACTTTTGATTTAACATCAACACTAAATAGCTCTATATTTCAATGCAATATAACCACATAATAGCAATGCCCTCACACATCTTAAGCTATTAATACTGCCCTTATTTCTGTTATTGGTATAAGATTGTAGAAGAATGGTTTAACTAGAATGTACAGTTTTTTGTTTTTTTTCACCAACATATACTGATAACATTTTAGTCATTTGGCAAAACTACAGTTCGAAATGCTGTGGTTTAAACCCATTCTTACAGTCTGTATAGTATAAAAACTTGTATTCAAAGGTGTATTCATGTCATTGACCCACATGGACCGGTTTTGTTGCAGTTACAGTACTGCACATCCAGTGTACCTCTTTATTTATTAAAGCATTTCAACCTACTTTAAAACAGTGATTCCACCACAGTATAAATAACAGATGTGACCTACAGGGGACACTCGAGGTGACACCTGGCGGAACGTGTATATGTTAGCATGAATATGAAAACGCTTCCCAGTGATCTGGCGAATTAAAATCCATTCCTGCTCCTCCCTTGAAAGAAAAAAAAGAAGGAAAAAAAGCACTTTCCATCAGCACTACCTCATCCGCGGTGCCAGAGTTGAGTCCTGCTGTTATGTTCCAACAAGCTCTAACTACTCTATAATCCAAAATAACGGCAGCTTGGCGGCCCCGGCAGCCCCTTTTTTGAGCTAATGGTCACTCTACTGAAGGGGTAATGTAATAATTTGGACAGAAAGGGAGTGAGGAGAGGTGTGGTGGGGGAATTAGACGAGGAAGGGGTTGATTTAATCTCTTCCTGTCCTCTCTGGTCCCACCTTTCTGCCTTATGTCCGACAGACATAAGGAAATGAGCAGATTAATCAAAATTAGATTCTCTCCGCTCTCTTACTGTGCAGCACCTGCAGTCGCTTGAGGAAATGAGGCGCTCCAACACCTTCAATTCAGGTCGATTGCAGATGATCTTTGAGCTTCCAGACATTCAGCACTGTAGGTTTAAACGTTTGTATTATTAACAGAGAACTTCTACCAGTGGGTAATTTAATTGAATTTAGTAAGCGGTTTAAAATCTATTGATTCAATATGTGGGTTACGCAGTAACGCGTGTAATGCAGGGTCATTTTTGTGATGTATTTAGGCCACACTGGTTATAGTTGGTTATAAATTTATTTATTTAAGTCAGTCTTTCTTTTTTTTTTGTCAGTCTTCCTTTATTACAAGTTACAACATTATTAAAACTAATATATATATATATATATATATATATATATATATATATATATATATATATATATATATATATATATGATTGAAGTGCTGTACAATGGGAATAATATTTTTTTCAACACATGTACAAAACATGATACTTTTAATAACTAATATTATTTATTAAAGTGCTATTTTTATATATTTTTATCCATTTTTCAGTAAATATAGGGCATGCATTTTGGTGCATTTAAACAAAATAAAATTATTATAAAATTATTGAGCATATATATTTATTAAAATAATATTTTAATATTACAACCTACAAAATTTCAATTTTTTTTGTCTTTTCTTGTTTTCTTCTTTTTGTTTTTCCTTTTTAATTGTATTTGATTTATATATATATATATATATATATATATATATATATATATATATATATATATATATATATATATATATATATATATATATATATATATACATTTGGGTGTACTACTTTTTGAAATGTAATTTATTGTTAGATAAGCTCCGGATTTGGCTTCAGTACTGACTAATCTAATATATTTGCACAAATATAATATTGTATAGCTTCCTATTAAAACATAAACTTAAAAGAGAGATTTGAGAGGGGTGTACTTATAAATGCTAAGCACTGTATACAGTTGAAGTCAGAATTATTAGCCCCCATTTGATTTTTTTTTTCTTTTTTAAAAATTTCCAAAATTATGTTTCACAGAGAAAGGAAATTTTCACAGTATGTCTAATAATATTTTTACCTTATTTGTTTTATTTCAGCAGGAATTAAAACAGTTTTAATTTTTATTTAAAAAAAAAAAAAAAAAAACATTTTAAGGTCACATACAGTTGAAGTCAGAATTATTAGCCCCCCTGAATTATTAGCGCCCCCTGTTTATTTTTTTCACCAATTTCTGTTTAATGGAGGGAAGATTGTTTCAGCACATTTCTAAGCAGAATACTTTTAAAAACTTATTTCTAATAACGGATTTATTTTGTCTTTGACATGATGACAGTAAATAATATTTTACTTGATATTTTCAAGACACTTCTATACAGCTTAAAGTGACATTTAAAGGCTTAACTAGGTTAATAAGGTGAACTAGGCAGGTTAGGGTAATTAGGCAAGTTATTGTATAACGACGGTTTGTTCTGTAGCTTATCGAAAAAAAAAAAATTAGCTTAAAAAGGGCTAATAATTTTGTCCCAAAAACAGTTTTTAAAAAAACTGCTTTTATTCTAGCCGAAATAAAACAAATTGTTTTGTAGACTATCAAAAAAAAAAAATAAATAAAAAAAGCTTAAAGGGGCTAATAAAGTTGAAGTCAGAATAATTAGCCCCCTTCGAATTTTTTTCTTCTTTATTAAATATTTTCAAATTATGTTTAACAGAGCAAGGAAATTTTCACAGTGCGTCTGATAATATTTTTTTATTCTGGAGAAAGTCTTATTTGTTTTATTTTGGCTGGAATAAAAGCAGTTAATAATTTTTTAAACACCATTTTAAGGACAACATGATTCGCCCCTTTGAGCTATTTTGTTTTTCCGACTGTCTACAGAACAAATCATCGTTATACAATAGCTTGCCTAATTACCCTAACCTGCCTAGTTACCCTAATTAACCTAGTTAAGCCTTTAAATGGCACTTTAGGCTGTATAGAAGTGTCTTAAAAATATCAGGTAAAATATTATTTTCTGTCATCATGTCAAAGACAAAATAAATTCGTTATTAGAAATAAGTTTTTAAAAGTATTCTGCTTAGAAATGTGTTGAAAAAATCTGCTCTCCATTAAACAGAAATAGAAAAAAAAATAAACAGGGAGTCTTATAATTCAAGGGGGCTAATAACTCTGACTTCAACTATAAAACAGGAAGACTCCAAATAAAACAGATAAAAAAGGGGCTAAAAATGTTGTATTTTTCAGAATATAATACAGTTACAATTTTCCTTCAAACATGATAGGGCAATAAATAAATTCTAATAAATCATTTATTAAAAAAAGGGGGTAGATATTATTATTCTAAAATTTTAAATATTATTGTCAATATTGTTGTCCTAAATATTATTGTCCTGCACTTTATTTCAGCATAAGACTTTAAAAAATATATAGGACATACTGTGAAAATGTCCCTTTTACTGTAAAAAATGAAAGAAAAAAATGTACTTGACAAAAAAAAATCACAAGAGGGATAATAATATATACATTTTTATTTTTGGATTGATTTTTACGATTGATTTGTTAATTTGATTGATTGATTGATTGATTGATTGATTGATTGATTGATTGATTGATTGATTGATTGATTGATTGATTGATTGATTGATTGACTGATTGATTGATTAATTAATTAATTGATTGATTGTATAAGGCTACACAAATCACCACTTTATTGTTGTGGTTATTCAACATAAACTAATCCGGCAACTCAAACAGCATAAACTGAAATATTCCCTTAATGAACACAAGACAACTACTCTGAATTCAGGTCAAGCTAGTTTCCCCTATTTCAATACACTCCATCCAGTCAATGGCCTGCTCTGACACACACATGGCGTAGGATGTCAGGAAAAGTCATAAGGCCGCGTGTGTTCGCAGAAGCAGCCTCCGCTCACTCTCTCTCTCTCTCAAAGCTACAGCCGGTGGCATTGATTGTTGGTAATGGAGCTGCCCGGCCCTGATAATGCATGATGTAATTGTCAAAGGGGTTTAATCTATTTATTGTAAGTGGGATTGAAAGCAGCCTCATCCAAACTTCCCATTTCAAGGAGACAGACAGAATTCAAGTGGGAGAAAGGATGAAAGACAGCATGATATGTTTGCGCTGGGGGTTCTGATGGAAACCTCTGCAAGATAGGGGTCTTTCATTCACCCCCTGACATTGTGAAGAGTGTGGGGTCCCTTGCTCAATGGGAAAAAAAATAAAAAATTCTATCATGTCAGCCTGGCTCAATCCCTCCAGGCCACAAAAGGAAGGTAATAGTGGCTTATTGCTTATAGGACTGCATATATACACTACACTGGGCGATGCTTTTCAATTACCGCCGCTGCCGAGCGAGAAAATAATATAGCACATATTTCTAAAGCAAAATGCTTAGGTCAGACACGCATAGAAATAAAATATACCTTGTGTCATTTAATTTGACAGTTGTCCTTTCAAGCGATCGCGCAGAGGTCGACATGCGGTGTGCGACAAGAAAAACAGAGGTGCTTCGAGGTGACTGAGACTCGTGGGTGTTTGCGTTTCGACAATTGTACTCGCAAATTGCTTGCATCTGGTTAACGACCCTGCCCGTGCTTTAACACAAATACAGTCGGTAATGATGTCAAACAACCGGCTGAAAATCCCAACAGTCTGAGCACAAGCGTCCCTCATTAGACTTACCTCAGGACGAGATGTTTATGGGTTGGTCGGGAATGTCAAGCTAAAGCTATTTATAGATCAATATCAAACAAAAGAGTGTCATCCCCTCTGGCCAGCCGTTACCCAGAGCACGGACCCCTAAATCAAAGTCATTCATCATGTTTTTGGGGAAGAGCTTCTTGGGGCAGGGGGGCCACATCCTGGTGTCCTCCGGTGAAGAGGGATGCATTAATTAGGTGCATGTAGGGATAGCAGAATGCAGTCAGGGTCTGTAATAGATTCCTCCTGGAATTGATGAGCTTGTTTGTGAAGGGGGGCAGTGGCAGACACACCTCTGGATCTCCCCAGAATAACACTACCTGGAGACAAGAGGCCATTTAAACAGAGCATACTTCCAAAACAGCTTTAGCTAGCTCGCTTCTGGGTAAGTTTGCCATTTTTAGATGTTTGTTGCACTGCCAAATCACACACAAACACACAGTTGCATTTGCAAGTGTAAACATTTTGCTTGATACATTGTTTACCTTATAGTGGTAATTTATATCAGCATTATTCACAGCATTTAGCAATTTGCAAGCTAGTTCTGACAGAATGTGAAGTACAAACACTAGTAGTTTTCAACATAAAATTTGGCTATGTTTTGTTGCACATTTCAGTTGATAAATCTAACTATTGGGAACACTGCCTACATTTTTAATGAGCGGAATCATACGTTAATTAGAGTGTGTTATTTTGTGTTTCAGATTTACACCCTTCTTGTACAAGTCCATGAGAAGGAGACTTTGTCAGATCACCTAGACTAGCGTAAAACTGACCGAACTCCTCCCTAAACTCAACCAACAGTTTAAAAAAAAACAAAAACAATCAAACATAAAAAAAACTATATCGTTTTGTATGGAGTGTATCATGTGTGCTTATGTATGGAGAGTATCATGTCTGTATATGTATGGAGTGTATCATGTTTGCATGTGTATGGAGTGTATCAAATCTGTATTTGTATAGAGTGTATCATGTTTGCATATGTACACTGTTAGGCCTTACCAGGCTTTTTTGCAGTAGAACACTGGCAACACTGTTGCCAGCTACTCACTGTAAAAGTTTGGTTACAGTAAGTACCTGGCAACAGTGTTGCCAGTTAATTACTGTAACTGAACCATTACAGTGAGTGGCTGGCAACAGTGTTGCCAGTTATTTATTGTAACTGAACCGATACAGTGAGTAGCTGGCAACAGTGTTGCCAGTTAATTACTGTAATAGAGCAGTAGTGGTAACTAACTGGAAACTGTGTACAGTTAATTACTGTACTGTAGTGTTACAACTCACAGCATTATACTGCATACACATTAATAGTATGTCAAGGTGTTACTAAAATTAATTAGTATTCTTACCTGTTATTAAAATTAGAAGGCATAAAAATTCTGACAAATTTATTTAATTGTTTTGTCAGCAAACAAATATACAACAGAAAATGTATAACAAAATTAAAGGGCCATGAAACCCCCTCGTTTCAGCAGGGTGTTTTCACACCTCTACTTTGGAAAAAGTCAGAAAAGTGGACGTGTCCAGGTCTGTTTAGGGGGGAGTGTCGGAGGAACTAAAGTGGGATGGTGTAGGAGTGTCTATTTGGGCGCGTGAGAGTTTCAGAGTCAAAATTCACACACACAGTAGAGAGTGATGGTGTTTAACCTACATGGACATCTGTAGTCGAATTATTTGCCAAATTATTAAATGGTGGACTTTAACTGCAGTTTGGCTCTTTCATTCAGGGAATTCATTCATGCCCCTCGCGACAAACGAGATATTTGATTCGAGGAACTGCTCTAAGCGTGTATTTTTCATGCAATGTTTGATACCGCACGGCGAATGAGAGAAAAAAACCCTCCGTATTTCTCGGAAACTTAGATGCACACGGCAGGTAGCGTCAGAAAGCCGCGTGTGTTATTCCGGTCACTAAATGCGGTAAAAACCCTACACGAGGTTAAAGTTGTGGTGCTAACGTGTTTACACTCTGTGCAATAGTTTGTTAGATACGAACAAACTGAATAAACAAAGAGCACTGGTCACTCACTTACCAAATCTGTAGAGACAGGACAATCACCAGCAACTAGAGCCGCGTCTTTATGAAGAGAAGACTACAAGAGAATTCAGATCTCAGCGTTTGCAGATGAGAACAGCTCTCAGGTGAACAATAATCCTCCTTAGACACGCAAGTTATTGTTGTCGAGCGTCGCGTACACTGTTAATCCACACATGACTCTGAGCTCTCACAGAGAGAAAATCAAAACGAAACTTAACTGCAGCAAACTATAAAAGCCACACTTCACGCTTGTTTTGCCAATACAACGTGGCGTCTTTGTCGTGTAAACACGTTGATGATAGTAATGAATATTAATGAAGTTGCACAATAGAGTGTGCTGATTGGTTTGAACCAAGCCCTACTCATGCATTAATGCATCACACTGTAAGACGTAATAAGACACACTCTGGCACAGACACCCAGTCTGCACGCTGGAATACAACGCTATTATGTCATGGCCGTGACGCTGCTTCAAAAGTTCGTTTCAAAACGGAAGTACGAATTTGCTTGAAATAACGCAAAAACAACCAATTTACACTTTTTAGTGAAATATAGGTGTCCTAATAGTGTTTTTAGCAGTGTGGGACACACATGCTTATGTATGGAGAGTATCATGTCTGTTTATGTATGGAGTGTATCGTGTGCATCAGTAAGGAGTGTGTCATGTATAATGGAATCAACAACTTTCAGTAGCTCAGTGATAACGTCACTTGCCTATAACGCCAGAGACCCGAGTTCTATACCAGACCCTGACAGTGTGTGGAGTGTGTATATTTTGTCTAAATGAGTAGAGTGTATTAAGTGTGCATATGTATCAGTGGATCAACAACTTCCAGTAGCTCAGTGGTAATGTCACTCGCCTATAACGCCGTGGGCCCGGGTTCTATACCAGACCCTGATAGTGTATCATGTGTGCATATGTATGTATGTCAAATCTGTATGTGTAATGAATGTAGCATGTGTACATATGTATGAAGTGTGTCAAATCTGTATGTGTAAAGAGTGTATCATGTGTGCATATGAATGAAGTGTGTCAAATCTGTGTATGTAAAAAATTGTAAAAGTAAATAATGTGTCATGTGTGCATATGTATGGAGATTATCAAAGCAGTATATTTAAAGAGTAACAAATATGTAAATGTATATAGAGTATCAAATCTGTATATATATATATAAAGTTATCTTGTGTGCATATGTATGGAGTGTGTCAAATCTGTAAATGTATCATGTGTGCATTTGAATGAAGTGTTTCTAATCTGTATGTGTAAAGAGTGTAAATGTATTGGATGTATCATGTGTGCATATGTATGGAGTTTATCAAAAATGTATAGATTGTATCATGTATGCATATGAATGAAGTGTATCAAATCTGTATCTTTATAAAGTTTATCATGTGTGCATATGTATGGAGTGTATTAAATCTGTATATGTATATAATGTAAAAAGTGAACATATGTAGTGTGTATTATGTGTGCATATGTATATAGTGTAGCATGTCTGTATATGTATGGAGTGTATCATGTGTGCATATGTAAGGAGTTCATCAAATTTGTTTATGTGTAAAGTTTATCTTGTGTACATATGCTTGGATCTATCATGTAGATGTATAGAATCTATCATGTGTCTATATACATTCTTTTTAGTAACAAATTTGTATATGTACAGTGTGTATCATGTTTGCATATGTATGGAGTGCATCAAATCTTTATATGTAGAGTTTATCATGTGTGCTTATGTATGGAGAGTATCATGTCTGTTTGTGTATGGAGTGTATCATGTATAATCAGATCAGCAGCTCAGTAGTAACAATCAGTAGCTCAGTGGTAACGTCACTGGCCTATGATGCTGGAGACCCGGGTTCTATATCAGACCCTGACAGTATATGGACTGTGTATATTTTATTCTAAATGAATAGAGTGTATCAAGGGTGCATATGTATGGAGTGTGTGGCATGTCTGTATTATGTATACAGTGTTTCATGTTTCAGTGCAGCAACTTCCTGTAGCTCAGTGGTAATGTCACTTGCCTATAAGGCAGGAGGCCCGGGTTCTATACCAGACCTTGGCAGTGTATCGTGTGTCAAATCTGTTTGTGTAAAGAATGTATTGTGTGCATATGAAAGAAATGTGTCAAATTTTTATATGTAAATGTATTGAATGTATCATGTATGTAATGTATCAAATCTGTATATGAGTAAAGTTTATCTTGTGTGCATATGTAAGGAGTTCATCAAATTTGTTTATGTGTAAAGTTTATCTTGTGTACATATGCTTGGATCTATCATGTAGATGTATAGAATCTATCATGTGTCTATATACATTCTTTTTAGTAACAAATTTGTATATGTACAGTGTGTATCATGTTTGCATATGTATGGAGTGCATCAAATCTTTATATGTAGAGTTTATCATGTGTGCTTATGTATGGAGAGTATCATGTCTGTTTGTGTATGGAGTGTATCATGTATAATCAGATCAGCAGCTCAGTAGTAACAATCAGTAGCTCAGTGGTAACGTCACTGGCCTATGATGCTGGAGACCCGGGTTCTATATCAGACCCTGACAGTATATGGACTGTGTATATTTTATTCTAAATGAATAGAGTGTATCAAGGGTGCATATGTATGGAGTGTGTGGCATGTCTGTATTATGTATACAGTGTTTCATGTTTCAGTGCAGCAACTTCCTGTAGCTCAGTGGTAATGTCACTTGCCTATAAGGCAGGAGGCCCGGGTTCTATACCAGACCTTGGCAGTGTATCGTGTGTCAAATCTGTTTGTGTAAAGAATGTATTGTGTGCATATGAAAGAAATGTGTCAAATTTTTATATGTAAATGTATTGAATGTATCATGTATGTAATGTATCAAATCTGTATATGAGTAAAGTTTATCTTGTGTGCATATGTATGGAGTGTATCAAATCTGCATTTATATAAAATGTATCATGTGTCTTTATACACAATTTTTTGTATCAAATTTGTATATGTATAGAGTTTATCATGTGTGCAAATATATGGAGTGTATCAAAAATCCACATGTATATAATGTATCAAGTGAACATATGTAGTGTGTATAATGTGTGCATATGTATATAGTGTATCATGTCTGTATATGTATGGAGTGTATAATGTGTTCATATGTATGGAGTGTATCAAATCTGTATTTGTATAGAATGTATCATGAGTCTTTATACAATTTTTCTTTTATCAAATTTGTATATGTATAGAGCGTATCAAGTATGCACATGTATGGAGTGTATCAAATCTGCATATGTACAGAATGTATCAAGTGTGCATATGTATGGAGTTTATTAAAAATGTATAGTGTATCATGTGTGCATATGTATGAAGTGTATCAATTCTGTATTTTTATAGAATGTATCATGTGTCTATAAACAATTTTTTTAGTAACAAATTTGTATATGTATAGAGTGTATCATGTTTGCATGTGTATGGAGTGTATCAAATCTGTATTTGTATAGAGTGTATCATGTTTGCATATGTACACTGTTAGGCCTTACCAGGCTTTTTTACAGTAGAACACTGGCAACACTGTTGCCAGCTACTCACTGTAAAAGTTTGGTTACAGTAAGAAACTGGCAACAGTGTTGCCAGTTAATTACTGTAACTGAACCATTACAGTGAGTGGCTGGCAACAGTGCTGCCAGTTATTTATTGTAACTGAACCGATACAGTGAGTAGCTGGCAACAGTGTTGCCAGTTAATTACTGTAATAGAACAGTAGTGGTAACTAACTGGAAACTGTGTACAGTTAATTACTGTACTGTAGTGTTACAACTCACAGCATTATACTGCATACACATTAATAGTATGTCAAGGTGTTACTAAAATTAATTAGTATTCTTACCTGTTATTAAAAATAGAAGGCATAAAAATTCTGACAAATTTATTTAATTGTTTTGTCAGCAAACAAATATACAACAGAAAATGTATAACAAAATTAAGAAATCAGCAGATATACATATCATCTTACATATTACTGAGAGCCACAGGTCTGCACAGTAAGGCTGTGGTCACACTAATGTTTGAACATGCGAAATTCTGTCATATGGCACAGTAAAAAAGGAGTGGAATTAAACAAAATAATTAGAGATTGAAAAGGCAAGCAACTGGTCCATAATTTTTGTTCAGAGACGTCATGTTTTGATCTTTGATTGGTATCAAGCAATCACATCATGTGATTTCGCAGGTCAGAGTTCTCCAAGCCTGAACTTTCCAATGCTGCAAACTATAAAATTTGTCGCATGAGCTATCATTCAAGGTTTGCAGAATTCACATTCGTATGAATGGAAGTCTATAGGGAGAAAAGTGCAGTGTGACCGGGACTTTAAGCTGTAACTCTAATTAAACACACCTGATCAAACTAATTAAGGCTTGTTAGAAATCTACAGGTAATGTTAAAGCAAGGTGGGAACTAAACTCTGCTGCCCTGCAGTTCTCCAGCAACTTGGAGTTTGACCCCCATGGTATATAGCAGGGGTGCTCAATCCTGTTCCTGGAGATCTAACTTCCTGTAGATTTTAGTTGCTACCCATATCCAACACACCTGCCTGTAATTATCAAGTGGTGTTCAGGTCCTAATTAATTGGTTCAGATGTGTTTGATATGGGTAGCAACTGAAATCTGCAGGAAGGTAGATCTCCAGGAACAGAATTGAGCACCCCTGGTATAGCATACTTTTAAAGCAACTTCTAACGTTTATTACAATCACATATGCAATGAAAAAACACACAACACACACACACACACAGAAAGTGCTGAAGTGAAATGTGTTACTCTCTCCTCAATGCGAACCATGCATTAAAAAAAAACTGAACAGCAAAAAACACAAAATAATTATTTTATTTTTTAAATAATAAAAAATAAGCATATGAAAAGAACACATAGAGTGTATCAAGTCTGAATATGTATAAAGTGTATTATGCTGATTCATGGAATCAGCAACTTCCCAAGGCTCAGAGGTATAATCACTCACCTATAACAGCAGAGACCCAGGTTCTATACCAGACCTTGACAGTGTATAATGTACAGTATATATGTGTAAAATGTATGCAGTGTGTATCATGTCTGTATATGTGTAGAGTGTATCAAGTATGAATATGTATGGAGTGTATTATGCTGATTTATGGAATCAGCAACTTCCAGTAGCTCACTGGTAATGTCACTCATCTAAAACGCTGGAGACCCAGGTTTTATACCAGACACTGACAGTGTGTTTTGTGTGCATATGTATGGAGTGTATTAAATCTGTATATGTTTTGAGTTTATGATGTATGGAGTGCATCAAGACTGTAGGCTATTTGTAAAGCTTAACATTTGTGCATATGTATGGAGCATATCAAATCTGTATATGTATAAAATACATGCAGTGTGCATATGTATAAAGTGTATCATGTGTGTGTGACACACACACACACACACACACACACATATATATATATATATATATATATATATATATATATATATATATATATATATATATATATACTATGTATGGATGTATGGATGGATGTATAGAGCGTATCAATTGTGCATATGTATGGAGTGTATCAAATCTGTATATGTATAGAATGTATCAAGTGTGCATATGTAGTGTATATCATGTGTGCATATGTAAATAGTGTAGCGTGTCTGTATATGTATGGAGTGTGCATATGTATGGAGTGTATCAAATTTGTATATGTATAGAATGTATCGTGTTTGCAAATGTATGGAGTGCATCAAGTCTGTATATGAAGAGTTTATCATGTGCGCATATGTATGGAGTGCATCAAATATTCATATGTATAGAGTGTATGTATGGGGTGTGTCAAATATGTATGTGTATCACGTGTGCATATGATTGAAGTGTGTCAAATCTGTATATGTAAAGAGTGTAAATGTATTGAATCTATCATGTGTGCATATGTATGGAGTTTATCAAAAATGTATAGTGTATCATGTTTGCATATGTATGGAGTGTATCAAATCTGTATTTGTATAGAATGTATCATGTGTCTATATACATTTTTAGTAACAAATTTGTATATGTATAGAGTGTATCATGTTTGCATATGTAAGGAGTGCATCAAATCTGTATATGTAGAGTTTATCATGTGTGCATATGTATGGAGTGTATCAATTCTGTATATGTATAGAGTTTATCATGTGTGCATATGTATGGAGTGTATTAAATCTGTATATGTATATAATGTATAAAGTGAACATATGTAGTGTGTATCATGTGTGCATCTGTAAGGAGTTCATCAAATTTGTTTATGTGTAAAGTTTATCTTGTGTGCATATGCTTGGAGTGTATCAAATCTGTGTTTGTATAGATTGTATCATGTGTCTTTATACACAATTTTTTTAGCAAATTTGTCTATGTATAGAGCGTATCAAGTGTGCATATGTATGGAGTGTATCAAATCTGTATATGTATAGAATGTATCAAGCAGAGGTGGGACCAAGTCATTGTTTGGCAAGTCACAAGTAAGTCTCAATTCATTGCCCTCAAGTCCCGAGTCAAGTCCCGAGTCAAGACAGGCAAGTCCCGAGTCAAGTCCCGAGTCAAAGGCAACAAGTCTCAAGTCAAGTCCAAAGTCCTGCAGTTTGATTTTCGAGTCTTTTCGAGTCTTTTTAACAGAAAAATAAAATATATACAGATTAGGTATGGTTGTAAGATCTGTATTAATTAAACAAACCTTTTTTTATTAAAGAACATTGCTTAGATATATAAAAATACAAATGCAATTTTCTGAAAAAGTACTGAACAGTGCTGCGTCTCGTCTCCACAGCATAATGCACAAGAACGAGTTCCACCAAAAAAAGACTCCATTTTGCCTCACATCACACAGAAATTGCAGGTCTACTGCTGTCTAAAGTTTAGTTGTGCTATGTTATGTCTTCGGTGATCAACTTGTGATTAACCAAAATTACATAACCTCAATGTGGTAGCAGTACACCAACTCCTGTATATGCTGCAAAGTTAAATTGAGTGAAATTGGAATTTTGTCAATTGAATCTCGTGTGTGCTAAAGAGATGGAGTTGCAAATCTGTCTAGCAGCAATGTAAAATGGTAGCACATATTGTTAATGAAGTAGGCTACTTCATACAAACAATAAAGTTGTTTTCTTCACATAACGTTGAAGAGCTTTGCTCTCTACCTTGTGTGATGCTCGTGCACGGATTTCCTCTGTTTGTGGACAAAACTGATTGCGACTTCTCAAATTTTCTCTCGCTCTCAAATATGCACTGCTCACACACAAATTTTCTTGAGCGCTCTCAGAGATTATATGCAAACTCACAATTTGTGTCGTGTTCCCTCTTCCTTTCATGCTTTTTGATATGATTCATATTGCTGCACTGTTTAATAACAATAACCAAAATACTAAAATAGACTTATATATTAAATGTTTAATCTAATAAACCATAACATTTTTGGTTGTTTTATATGATGAGATATTTTCAGTTTCAAACACTTAAAGACAGAGAATAGACCAGTGGTGCCCCCCTGAAAATTTGCTTAAGGGGGGCCAGAAGAGGCCAGCTACGTCAGTGGCACCAATCAATCCACAATAATTTAGTGGCTGCTATTTATTTATTGAAATATTGCATTGTATTGCATTTATGTAAGTAGATTTAAATAAATAATGTCAACAGCAAAATCATATCGGGTTGGCCACAGGGGTGGCTAGAGTTTACACAGGGGTAACACCCCTTGTAAAGGGGTTTACACCACTATAAGGCACCTCTGGAATAGATGTTGGATGTAAAGAATACATTTTATTTTAAAAGCATTTAAACAAAAACTAATGCAAGCAGAAATGTAACTGTGATAAAAATAAGGAAACACTTGATAAGGTATTATAGCCTACTGTACTATTCACTCTTCAAATAAATCTCACTATCAATCTCATTTTATCATGGCAGCTAAAATAAAGTAAACTGTACTGTGTTTTGAACAGTAGCCTACTACAGTAAAGAACTTCAATTGATCAGTTGTGGTAATACTATAGTTGCTATGGTAACACAAGTGTAATATAAACAAATTACCCAGTGCTGTATTATTTTACAATATAGGGTATTTTATACTACAAATCACTACACTTTACTGTAGTAAAACTACACTTTGTATTATTTTATCTGTTCACTATTGGTAATACTACTGTATTATGAAGCATTAATTAACAAGTCGTAAATAATACTAGCCTAAAACATAAGTATAATACAAGTATACAACAAGTATAATACTCAAAAACACTAGAATTTATTAAAGAATTTACCTTAACCTTTTAGTTTTTTGTGTATTGTTAATAAATAGTAAAGCAAGAAAGAAACCATATCAACATTCTTGGAATAACCCTTCGCTAAGCCTCGCCCTCCTTAGTTACTGTTGCTACGCCTGTCAAGCTTTCATGCCTGGCACATCTATTACAGTGTGTATGCGCTGGTGTCAGACATTCCCAAGGATTTAATTAGTCATTTTTGGCAAACAGGTGAGATATCTGAGAAAGCCAGACAAAAGAGGACTGCAGTATACATTACAGGGGTATATTCACAACATAATAGCAACTGATTAGAAAATAATTTTATCAAAATTGAAGCAAGATTAGCCGAGCCACCTCATACGCTGAACATTCAACAGCATAGTTCATGCACAGCAGGAGAGGTGAAATTATAAAATAATCTAATAACCTAAGAAACTGATAGATTTGTGCCGAATATTAGCATCATTGACCCATAACAGTGTACAGTACCTATTACTGTCAGCATGTTTGTGTGCTCTTTATCCAGTTTTTATTAAAATTTGCAGTTAAGTGGAAGAAAAAAATTGAAATGCACATTAAAGTATAAATAACAGAAGTGAACAAATAGATTTTTCCTACCAGCAAATATTAGTGTATGTATTTATATGCGTTACAATAGCGAGGGTTTAAACTAAGCAGTGCTCACAGGGTTCAACGCTAAGGATTTTTTCTACTGGCCCGATCGGGCCAGTGGTTCTGATTTTTACTTGCCCAGCCCAAATTTTCATTGGCCCCACCAAAAAAAAAAAAAGAAGTTAATCGCTATTTGAATGTGCGTGTGTGTGTGTGTGTGTGTGTATACACACACACACACACACACACACACACACACACACACACACACACACACACACACACACACACACACACACACACAGTTGATTTCAGAATTATTAGTCCCCCTAAATTATTAGCACCCCTGTTTATTTTTTTCCCCAATTTCTATTTCACAGAGAACAGATTTTCTCAGCACATTTCTAAACATAATAGTTTTAATAACTCATCTCTAATAACTGATTTATTTTATCTTTGTCATGATGACTGTAAATAATATTTTACTAGATATTCTTCAAGACACTTCTATACAGCTTAAAGTGACATTTAAAGGCTTAACTAGGGTAATTAGGTTAACTAGGCAGGTTAGGGTAATTAGGCTAGTTATTGTATAATGATGGTTTGTTCTGTTGACAGTCTGAAAAACAATTAGCTTAAGAGGCTAATAAATTTTACCTTAAAATGGTTAAAAAAATGTTTTTATTCTAGCCAAAATAAAACAAATAAGATTTTGTTCAGAGGAAAAAATATTATCAGACAAAATATCAACATTTCTTTGCTTTGTTAAACATCATTTAGGAAATATTTTAAAAAGAAAAAACAAAAAACAAAAGGGGGCTAATAAATCTGTATATATATTTACGGTAATTTTTAAAATGTTTAAGGAAAACTATTCAGTTCATCAAGGCTATATTTATAAATGTAAAAAAGGTGTAATTGTTAAATATTTATTAAAATTTTAAATAACTGCTTTGTTATTGTATTTAGTTTCAAATAAAATAATTACTCCAGACATTATCATTAATTAACATTAACATTATCATTACCATTAATAAATATAATAATAATTAATATTAGTGATTTCTGAAGGATCATGTGACTGGAGTAATGAAGCTGAAATCTCATCTTTAAAATCACTGGAATAAATGAATAAATTAAATGATAAACTACTTTTGAACAGTTATTTTATAGTGCAGCATTTCACAATTTGTATTTATGATGAAATAATTGCAGCCCTGATGAGCAGAAGAAGCTTGTTTTAACATATTTAATCACACTGACCCCAAACTTTTGTGTATTGTGTATAGAATATTTTATAAGTGAAAATGTGCACTTTAATTTTAACAACCCACAGACATCGTCACCAAATACAAATCGAGGTCAGACTTTCTCATATATACAGAGCCTCATTTCAATTGTCAGGTTTTGTAGAAATCGATCAATTGAATTAATCAATCTATTAAAGAAACGTTGACTATAATTCTGTATTTTAGGCTTAAATTATAGAGAGACATAGCAGATGAACCGAGACTGCATCAGATCAATGTAAATCTTTCTTTCGAGCTGTCAGTGCGGAAATGAACAAAACAACAGGCCTAATACAACATATTATACGATTAAAATATGGAAAAATTAACAGATAGTAATTTCGGTCAATTTTCCTGACGGATAAACCGAGATCAGGCTGGACAAACAGCTCTCGGTAATATTTCAGCATGCTTTCACTTTCGCATTTACCGGTAAGAATGACATCTCGCCCTGCTCATCATTCCCTCTTCATATAGCCGTATATATGGCTATTACACGATCATGATACACTGTGATATAGCCTGGGTCGTTAGTTCGTTGCATTGTTTTGTTTTCTCGCTACAATCGATACGCTCAATAGGACAGAGACCGCGTCTCATTCAGGCGATCTTGGACTGATTGATTTGGCGCGGAAGCGAGCGCAACTGCTGGATATATGCTAAAAAAACGCGCTAACGGGTGAAACGAGACAGATTCCGAAACAAACGTCTATGTGTGAAAGCACCGTAAGATTGTATTTGCACACAATTGACAGACAGTCGCAGCACGCAGCTCTGGCTCGATCTGGCAGGCAAAAAGGCAGCAGCTGGCCCGATCGAGCCAGTAACATTTTGTACACTGGCCCGAGTGTCTCGCACGCTGGCCCCGGGCCATCGGGCAGTCCTTATTGTCGAGCCCTGGCTCATAATATCGAGTGGAAAAAAAGAAAAAGACCGCTGGGAAGCATAACCTGCTTTGTTTTTTTTTTTTTTTTTTAATTTTTTTAAAAGAAACACAGTTTAGATCTGTTTAGGATAAGAGGAGTGTGAGTTATTGCCACCTATCATTGAATGTGAATATCGAAAACAAAACCAACTTAGCTTAACTCCTTTACCGCCCCTCACACAGCTTGATCCACGCTGGCATTTCTCCTCTTGGGCTTTGGTTTTGAAAAGGGAAAAAATCCCACCACCCAGTCCAAACTTTTAGGATAGCGGGTGTCAGATTTTCACAATCCAATTGCGCAACGATTTGGCTTGTTTCCCTCGCTCGAAAGCTTGACAGAGCCTCTGCCCGTAGCTACGATTGGTAAGCCGCGATTGGTGGGTGGCGGTTTTTGGGCGTGGCTTAGCGAAATGTCAGTTTAACAGGAGGATCCCGTGAGAGCAAAAGCACTAAAGGTATGAGACGCCATCGTAAACAAAAGTCAAGCGAACGCAAAGAGACTGAATGCACGAGAGAGAGAGAGAGAGAGAGAGAGAGAGAGAGAGAGAGAGAGAGAGAGAGAGAGAGAGGTGTATGTTGTATGTGAGAGAGAGAGAGAGCGAGTATTGGCACGCGAGTATTGGCTCGATCTCAAGTTCAAATTCAAATTCTCTCTGCGTTCGCTTGACTTTTGTCCACTCCGGCGCCTCATAGTAGTCACGTTGGATACTGTCGAATCAAAACAATCTACCGTGCTTTGATTGGACGTCAAGCCGAAAGCGCGCATGCTCACACACACGCGCGCGCGCATGCTGTCACACACACGCACACATAAACGGGGAGAGAGAGAGAGCGGTCCATGTCAACATACTTTTTTATCGTTGGGCTTTTCATGGGAAGCAGCAAGTCTTTACAAGTCAATAGGGGCAAGTCCTAGTCAAAGTCCAAGTCATTTATGTTCAAGTCCAAGTCGAGTTGCAAGTCTTTTTATATTTTGTCAAGTCGAGTCTAAAGTCATCAAATTCATGACTCGAGTCTGACTCGAGTCCAAGTCACATGACTCGAGTCCACACCTCTGGTATCAAGTGTACATATGTAGTGTGTATCATGTGTGCATATGTATATAGTGCAGCGTGTCTGTATATGTATGGAGTGTGCTTATGTATGGAGAGTATCATGTCTGTTTATGTATGGAGTGTATCGTGTATAATAGGATCAGCAACTTTCAGTAGCTCAGTGGTAACGTCACTTACCTATAATGCCAGAGACCCGAGATCTATACCAGACCCTGACAGTGTGTGTAGTGTGTATATTTATTTTATTGTACAATATATATTTTATATATATTGTCTAAATGAATAGTGTGTATCAAGTGTGCATATGTATATATGTATCAGTGGATCAGCAACTTCCAGTAGCTCAGTGGGAATGTCACTCGCCTATAACGCCAGGGGCCCGGGTTCAATACCAGACCCTGACAGTGTATCCTGTGTGTATGTGTAATGAATGTATCATGTGTACATATGTATGGAGTGTGTCAAATCTGTATGTATAAAGAATGTATCCTGTGTGCATGTGAATGAAGTGTCAAATCTGTATATGTAAAGAATGTAAATAATGTATCATGTGTGCAAATGTATGGAGTTTATCAAAGCTGTATATTTAAAGAGTAACAATTATGTAAATGTATATAGAGTATCAAATTTGTATATGTATAAAGTTTATCTTGTGTGCATATGTATGGAGTGTGTCAAATCTGTAAATGTATCATGTGTGCATTTGAATGAAGTGTTTCTAATCTGTATATGTAAAGAGTGTAAATGTATTGGATATATCATGTGTGCATATGTATGGAGTTTATAAAAAATGTATAGAGTGTATTGTGTGCATATGAATGAAGAGTATCAAATCTGTATCTTTATAAAGTTTATCATGTGTGCATATGTATGGAGTGTATCAAATATTCATATGTATAGAGTGTATGTATGGGGTGTGTCAAATATGTATGTGTATCATGTGTGCATATGATTGAAGTGTGTCAAATCTGTATATGTAAAGAGTGTAAATGTATTGAATTTATCATGTGTGCATATGTATGGAGTTTATCAAAAATGTATAGTGTATCATGTTTGCATATGTATGGAGTGTATCAAATCTGTATTTGTATAGAATGTATCATGTGTCTATATACATTTTTTTTAGTAACAAATTTGTATATGTATAGAGTGTATCATGTTTGCATATGTATGGAGTGCATCAAATCTGTATATGTAGAGTTTATCATGTGTGCATATGTATGGAGTGTATCAAATATTCATATGTATAGAGTGAATCATGTCTGTATATGTATGGAGTGCATCAATTCTGTATATGTATAGAGTTTATCATGTGTGCATATGTATGGAATGTATTAAATCTTTATATGTATATAATGTATAAAGTGAACATATGTAGTGTGTATCATGTGTGCATCTGTAAGGAGTTCATCAAATTTGTTTATGTGTAAAGTTTATCTTGTGTGCATATGCTTGGAGTGTATCAAATCTATGTTTGTATAGATTGTATCATGTGTCTTTATACACAATTTTTTTAGCAAATTTGTCTATGTATAGAGCGTATCAAGTGTGCATATGTATGGAGTGTATCAAATCTGTATATGTATAGAATGTATCAAGTGTACATATGTAGTGTGTATCATGTGTGCATATGTATATAGTGTAGCCTGTCTGTATATGTATGGAGTGTGCTTATGTATGGAGAGTATCATGTCTGTTTATGTATGGAGTGTATCGTGTATAATAGGTTCAGCAACTTTCAGTAGCTCAGTGGTAACGTCACTTTCCTATAACGCCAGAGACCCGAGATCTATACCACACCCTGACATTGTGTGGAGTGTGCATATTTTGTCTAAATGAATAGAGTGTATCAAGTGTGCATATGTATATATGTATCAGTGGATCATCAACTTCCAGTAGCTCAGTGGTAATGTCACTCGCCTATAACGCTGGGGGCCCGGGTTCAATACCAGACCCTGACAGTGTATCATTTGTGCATATGTATTAAATGTGTTAAATGTGTTAAAAAATGTATGTGTAATGAATGTATCATGTGTACATATATATGGAGTGTGTCAAATCTGTATGTGTATCATGTGTGCATATGAATGAAGTGTGTGAAATCTGTATGTGTAAAGAATGTAAATATAAATAATGTATCATGTGTGCATATGTATGGAGTTTATCAAAGCAGTATATTTAAAGAGTAACAAATAGGTAAATGTATATAAAGTATCAAATCTGTATATGTATAAAGTTTATCTTGTGTGCCTATGTATGGAGTGTGTCAAATCTGTAAATGTATCATGTGTGCATTTGAATGAAGTGCTTCTAATCTGTATATGTAAAGAGTGTAAATGCATTGGATGTATCATGTGTGCATATGTATGGAGTTTATAAAAATGTAAAGAGTGTATCATGTGTGCATATGAATGAAGTGTATCAAATATGTATCTTTATAAAGTTTATCATGTGTGCATATGTATGGAGTGTATCAAATTTGTATTTGTATAGAATGTATCGTGTCTTTATACAAATTTTTTTGTATCAAATTTGTATATGCATAGAGTGTATCATGTTTGCATATGTATGGAGTGCATCAAATCTGTATATGTAGAGTTTATCATGTGTGCATATGTATGGAGTGCATCAAATATTCATATGTATAGAGTGTATGTATGGGGTGTGTCAAATATGTATGTGTATCATGTGTGCATAGATTGAAGTGTGTCAAATCTGTATATGTAAAGAGTGTAAATGTATTGAATCTATCATGTGTGCATATGTATGGAGTTTATCAAAAATGTATAGTGTATCATGTGTGCATGTGTATGGAGTGTATCAAATCTGTATTTGTATAGAATGTATCATGTGTCTATATACATTCTTTTTAGTAACAAATTTGTATATGTATAGTGTGTATCATGTTTGCATATGTATGGAGTGCATCAATTCTGTATATGTAGAGTTTATCATGTGTGCTTATGTATGGAGAGTATCATGTCTGTTTATGTATGGAGTGTATCATGTATAATCAGATCAGCAGCTCAGTAGTAACAATCAGTAGCTCAGTGGTAACGTCACTTGCCTATGATGCTGGATACCCGGGTTCTATATCAGACCCTGACAGTGTATGGACTGTGTATATTTTATTCTAAATGAATAGAGTGTATCAAGGGTGCATATGTATGGAGTGTGTGGCATGTCTGTATTATGTATAGAGTGTTTCATGTTTTAGTGCAGCAACTTCCTGTAGCTCAGTGGTAATGTCACTTGCCTATAAGGCAGGAGGCCCGGGTTTATACCAGACCCTGGCAGTGTATTGTGTGTCAAATCGGTATGTGTAAAGAATGTATTGTGTGCATATGAAAGAAATGTGTCAAATTTTTATATGTAAATGTATTGAATGTATCATGTGTGCGTATGTAATGTATCAAATCTGTATATGAGAAAAAAGTTTATCTTGTGTGCATATGTATGGAGTGTATCAAATCTGCATTTATATAAAATGTATCATGTGTCTTTATACACAATTTTTTGTATCAAATTTGTATATGTATAGAGTTTATCATGTGTGCAAATATATGGAGTGTATCAAAAATCCACATGTATATAATGTATCAAGTGAACATATGTAGTGTGTATAATGTGTGCATGTGTATATAGTGTATCATGTCTGTATATGTATGGGGTGTGCTTATGTAAGGAGAGTATCATGTCTGTATATGTATGGAGTGTATAATGTGTTCATATGTATGGAGTGTATCAAATCTGTATTTGTATAGAATGTATCATGAGTTTTTATACAATTTTTCTTTTATCAAATTTGTATATGTTTAGAGCGTATCAAGTGTGCACATGTATGGAGTGTATCAAATCTGCATATGTATAGAATGTATCAAGTGTGCATATGTTGTGTTTATCGTGTGTGCATATGTATGGAGTTTATCAAAAATGTATAGTGTATCATGTGTGAATATGTATGAAGTGTATCAATTCTGTATTTTTATAGAATGTATCATGTGTCTATAAACATTTTTTTTAGTAACAAATTTGTATATGTATAGAGTGTATCATGTTTGCATGTGTATGGAGTGTATCAAATCTGTATTTGTATAGAGTGTATCATGTTTGCATATGTACACTGTTAGGCCTTACCAGGCTTTTTTACAGTAGAACACTGGCAACACTGTTGCCAGCTACTCACTGTAAAAGTTTGGTTACAGTAAGTAACTGGCAACAGTGTTGCCAGTTATTTATTGTAACTGAACCGATACAGTGAGTAGCTGGCAACAGTGTTGCCAGTTAATTACTGTAATAGAGCAGTAGTGGTAACTAACTGGAAACTGTGTACAGTTAATTACTGTACTGTTACAACTCACAGCATTATACTGCATACACATTAATAGTATGTCAAGGTGTTACTAAAATTAATTAGTATTCTTACCTGTTATTAAAAATAGAAGGCATAAAAATTCTGACAAATTTATTTAATTGTTTTGTCAGCAAACAAATATACAACAGAAAATGTATAACAAAATTAAGAAATCAGCAGATATACATATCATCTTACATATTACTGAGAGCCACAGGTCTGCACAGTAAGGCTGTGGTCACACTAATGTTTGAACATGCGAAATTCTGTCATATGGCACTGTAAAAAAGGAGTGGAATTAAACAAAATAATTAGAGATTGAAAAGGCAAGCAACTGGTCCATAATTTTTGTTCAGAGACGTCATGTTTTGATCTTTGATTGGTATCAAGCAATCACATCATGTGATTTCGCAGGTCAGAGTTCTCCAAGCCTGAACTTTCCAATGCTGCAAACTATAAAATTTGTCGCATGAGCTATCATTCAAGGTTTGCAGAATTCACATTCGTATGAATGGAAGTCTATAGGGAGAAAAGTGCAGTGTGACCGGGACTTTAAGCTGTAACTCTAATTAAACACACCTGATCAAACTAATTAAGGCTTGTTAGAAATCTACAGGTAATGTTAAAGCAGGGTGGGAACTAAACTCTGCTGCCCTGCAGTTCTCCAGCAACTTGGAGTTTGACCCCCATGGTATATAGCAGGGGTGCTCAATCCTGTTCCTGGAGATCTAACTTCCTGCAGATTTTAGTTGCTACCCATATCAAACACACCTGCCTGTAATTATCAAGTGGTGTTCAGGCCCTAATTAATTGGTTCAGGTGTGTTTGATATGCGTAGCAACTGAAATCTGCAGTAAGGTAGATATCCAGGAACAGAATTGAGCACCCCTGGTATAGCATACTTTTAAAGCAACTTCAAACATTTATTACAATCACATATGCAATAAAAAAACACACAACACACACAGAAAGTGCTGAAGTGAAATGTGTTACACTCTCCTCAATGCGAACCATGCATTAAAAAAAAAAAACTGAACAGCAAAAAACACAAAATAATTTTTTTATTTTTTAAATAATTAAAAAATAAGCATATGAAAAGAACACATAGAGTGTATCAAGTCTGAATATGTATAAAGTGTATTATGCTGATTCATGGAATCAGCAACTTCCCAAGGCTCAGAGGTATAATCACTCACCTATAACAGCAGAGACCCAGGTTCTATACCAGACCTTGACAGTGTATCATGTATATATGTGTAAAATGTATGCAGTGTGTATCATGTCTGTATATGTGTAGAGTGTATGAAATCTGTATATGTGTAGAGTGTATCAAGTATGAATATGTATGGAGTGTATTATGCTGATTTAGGGAATCAGCAACTTCCAGTAGCTCACAGGTAATGTCACTCATCTAAAACGCTGGAGACAAAAGGTTTTATTCCAGACACTGACAGTGTGTTTTGTGTGCATATGTATGGAGTGTATTAAATCTGTATATGTTTTGAGTTTATGATGTATGGAGTGCATCAAGACTGTAGGCTATTTGTAAAGCTTAACATTTGTGCATATGTATGGAGCATATCAAATCTGTATATGTATAAAATACATGCAGTGTGCATATGTATAAAGTGTATCATGTGTGTGTGACATGACACACACACACACACACACACACACATATATATATATATATATATATATATATATATATATATATAAATATATATATATATATATATATATATATATATATATATATATATACTATGTATGGATGTATAATGTATCATGTGTGCATATAGTGTAGCGTGTCTGTATATGTATGGAGTGTATCGTGTGCATCAGTAAGGAGTGTATCATGTATAATGGGATCAGCAACTTTCAGTAGCTCAGTGGTAACATCACTTGCCTATGATGCTGGAGACCTGGGTTCTTTATCATGTATGCATATGTATATAGTGTAGCATGACTGTATATGTATGTAGTGTATCATGTGTGCATATGTAAGGAGTTCATCAAATTTTTCTATGTGTAAAGTTTATCTTGTGTGCATCTGCTTGGAGTGTATCAAATCTGTGTTTGTATAGCTTGTATCATGTGTCTTTATAGACAATTTTTTTAGCAATATTGTATATGTATAGAGCTTAACAAGTGTGCATATGTATGGAGTGTATCTAATCTGTATATGTATAGAATGTGTCAAGTGTACATATGTAGTGTGTATCATGTGTGGATATGTATATAGTGTAGCATGTCTGTATATGTATGGAGTGTGCTTATGTATGGAGTGTATCGTGTGCATCAGTAAGGAGTGTATCATGTATAATGGGATCAGCAACTTTCAGTAGCTCAGTGGTAAAGTCACTTGCCTATAAGGCCAGAGACCAGAGTTCTATACCAGACCCTGACAGTGTGTGGAGTGTGTATATTTTGTCTAAATGAATAGAGTGTATCAAGTGTGCATATGTATATATGTATCAGTGAATCAGCAACTTCCAGTAGTTCCGTGGTAATGTCACTCACCTATTACATTGGGGGCCCGGGTTCTATACCAGACTCTGACAGTGTATCATTTGTGTATATGTATTAAATGTGTCAAATCTGTATGTGTAATGAATGTATCATGTGTACATATGTATGGAGTGTGTAAAATCTGTATGTGTAAAGTGTATCATGTGTACATATCAATGAAGTATGTCAAATCTGTATATGTAAAGAATGTAAATGTAAATAAAGTATCATGTGTGCGTATGAATAGAGTTTATCAAAGCTGTATATTTAAAGAGAAACAAATATGTAAATGTATATAGATTATCAAATCTGTATCTGTATAAAGTTTATCTTGTGTCTTTATACACAATTTTTTTTAGCAAATTTGTCTATGTATAGAGTGTATCAAGTGTGCATATGTATGGAGTGTATCAAATCTATGTATAGAATGTATCAAGTGTACATATGTAGTGTGTATCACGTGTGCATATGTATATAGTGCAGCGTGTCTGTATATGTATGGAGTGTGCTTATGTATGGAGAGTATCATGTCTGTTTATGTATGGAGTGTATCGTGTGCATCAGTATGGAGTGTATCATGTATAATAAGATCAGCAACTTTTAGTAGCTCAGTGGTAACGTCACTTGCCTATAATGCTAGAGACCCGAGTTCTATACCAGACCCTGACAGTGTGTGGAGTGTGTATATTTTGTCTAAATGAATAGAGTGTATCAAGTGTGCATATGTATATATGTATTAGTGGATCAGCAACTTCCAGTAGCTCAGTGGTAACGTCACTTGCCTATAACACTGGGGGCCCGGGTTCTATACCAGACTCTGACAGTGTATCTTTTGTGCATATGTATAAAATGTGTCAAATCTGTATGTGTAATGAATGTATCATGTGTGCATATGTATGAAGTGTGCCAAATCTGTATATGTAAAGAATGTAAATGTAAATATTGTATCATGTGTGCATATGTATGGAGTTTATCAAAGCTGTATATTTAAAGAGTAACACATATGTAAATGTATATAGAGTATCAAATCTGTATCTGTATAAAGTTTATCTTGTGTGCATATGTATGGGGTGTGTCAAATCTGTATATGTAAAGAGTGTAAATGTATTGAATCTATCATGTGTGCATATGTATGGAGTTTATCAAAAATGTATAGTGTATCATGTTTGCATATGTATGGAGTGTATCAAATCTGTATTTGTATAGAATGTATCATGTGTCTTAATACATTTTTTAGTAACAAATTTGTATATGTATAGAGTGTATCATGTTTGCATATGTAAGGAGTGCATCAAATCTGTATATGTAGAGTTTATCATGTGTGCATATGTATGGAGTTTATCAAAAATGTATAGTGTATCATGTTTGCATATGTAAGGAGTGCATCAAATCTTTTTTGTATAGAATGTATCATGTGTCTTAATACATTTTTTTAGTAACAAATTTGTATATGTATAGAGTGTATCATGTTTGCATATGTAAGGAGTGCATCAAATCTGTATATGTAGAGTTTATCATGTGTGCATATGTATGAAGTGTATCAAATAGTCATATGTATAGAGTGAATCATGTTTGCATATGTATGGAGTGCATCAATTCTGTATATGTATAGAGTTTATTATGTGTGCATATGTATGGAGTGTATTAAATCTGTATATGTATATAATGTATAAAGTAAACATATGTAGTGTGTATCATGTGTGTATATGTATATAGTGTAGCATGTCTGTATATGTATGGAGTGTATCATGTGTGCATTCGTAAGGAGTTCATCAAATCTGTGTTTGTATAGATTGTATTATGTGTCTTTATACACAATTTTTTTTAGCAAATTTGTCTATGTATAGAGTGTATCAAGTGTGCATATGTATGGAGTGTATCAAATCTATGTATAGAATGTATCAAGTGTACATATGTAGTGTGCATCATGTGTGCATATGTATACAGTGTAGCATGTCTGTATATGTATGGAGTGTGCTTATGTATGGAGAGTATCATGTCTGTTTATGTATGGAGTGTATCGTGTGCATCAGTAAGGAGTGTATCATGTATAATGGGATAAGCAACTTCCAGTAGCGCAGTGGTAATGTCACTTGCCTATAACGCCGGGGGCCCGGGTTCAATACCAGACCCTGACAGTGTATCCTGTGTGTATATGTATTAAATGTGTCAAATCTGTATGTGTAATGAATGTATCATGTGTACATATGTATGGAGTGTGTCAAATCTGTAAGTGTAAAGAGTGTATCATGTGTGCATATGAATGAAGTGTGTCAAATCTGTATATATAAAAATGTTTCATGTGTGCATATGTATTGAGTTTATCAAAGCTGTATATTTGAAGAGTAACAAATATGTAAATGTATATAGAGTATCAAATCTGTATATGTATAAAGTTTATCTTGTGTGCATATGTATGGATTGTGTCAACTCTGTAAATGTATCATGTGTGCATTTGAATGAAGTGTTTCTAATCTGTATATGTAAAGAGTGTAAATGTATTGCATGTATCATGTGTGCATATGTATGGAGTTTATCAAAAATGTATAGAGTGTATCGTGTGCATATGAATGAAGTGTATCAAATCACTTCATGTATATGTATATAATGTATAAAGTGAACATATGTAGTGTGCATATGTATATAGTGTAGCATGTCTGTATATGTATGGAGTGTATCGTGTGTGCATTCGTAAGGAATTCATCAAATTTGTTTATGTGTAAAGTTTATCTTGTGTGCATATGCTTGGAGTGTGTCAAATCTGTGTTTGTATAGATTGTATCATGTGTCTTTATACACAATTTTTTTAGCAAATTTGTCTTTGTATAGAGCGTATCAAGTGTGCATATGTATGGAGTGTATCAAATCTATGTATAGAATGTATCAAGTATACATATGTAGTGTGTATCATGTGTGCATATGTATATAGTGTAGCGTGTCTGTATATGTATGGAGTGTGCTTATGTATGGAGGGTATCATGTCTGTTTATGTATGGAGTGTATCGTGTGCATCAGTATGGAGTGTATCATGTATAATGGGATCAGCAACTTTCAGTAGCTCAGTGGTAACGTCACTTGCTTATAACGCCAGAGACCTGAGTTCTATACTAGACCCTGACAGTGTGTGGAGTGTGTATATTTTGTCTAAATGAATAGAGTGTATCAAGTGTGCATATGTATATATGTATCAGTGGATCAGCAACTTCCAGTAGCTCAGTGGTAATATCACTCGCCTGTAACACTGGGGGCCCGGGTTCTATACCAGACTCTGACAGTGTGTCATTTGTGCATATGTATTAAATGTGTCAAATCTGTATGTGTAATGAATGTATCATGTGTACATATGTATGGTGTGTGTCAAATCTGTATGTGTAAAGAGTGTATCATGTATGAAGTGTGTCAAATCTATATATGTAAAGAATGTAAATGTTAATAATGTATCATGTGTGCATATGTATGGAGTTTATCAAAGCTGTATATTTAAAGAGTAACAAATATGTAAATGTATGTAGAGTATCAAATCTGTATAAAGTTTATCTTGTGTGCATATGTATGGGGTGTGTCAAATATGTGTGTGCATATGATTGAAGTGTGTCAAATCTGTATATGTAAAGAATGTAAATGTATTGAATCTATCATGTGTGCATATGTATGGAGTTTATCAAAAATGTATAGTGTATCATGTGTGCATATGTATGGAGTGTATCAAATCTGTAAATGTATCATGTGTGCATTTGAATGAAGTGCTTCTAATCTGTATATGTAAAAAGTGTAAGTGTATTGGATGTATCATGTAGAGTGTATCATGTGTGCATATGAATGAAGTGCATCAAATCTGTATCTTTATAAAGTTTATCATGTCTGCATATGTAGGGAGTGTATCAAATTTGTATTTGTATAGAATGTATCGTGTCTTTATACAAATTTTTTTTAGTATCAAATGTGTATATGCATAGAGTTTATCATGTGTGCATATGTATGGAGTGCATCAAATATTCATATGTATAGAGTGTATGTATGGGGTGTGTCAAATATGTATGTGTATCATGTGTGCATATGATTGAAGTGTGTCAAATCTGTATATGTAAAGTGTGTAAATGTATTGAATTTATCATGTGTGCATATGTATGGAGTTTATCAAAATGTATAGTGTATCATGTGTGCATATGTATGGAATGTATCAAATCTGTATTTGTATAGAATGTATCATGTGTCTATATACATTTTTTAGTAACAAATTTGTATATGTATAGAGTTTATCATGTGTGCATATGTATGGAGTGAATTAAATCTGTATATGTATATAATGTATAAAGTGAACATATGTAGTGTGTATCATGTGTGCATTCGTAAGGAGTTCATCAAATTTGTTTATGTTTAAAGTTTATCTTGTGTGCATATGCTTGGAGTGTATCAAATCTGTGTTTGTATAAATTGTATCATGTGTCTTTATACACAATTTTTTTAGCAAATTTGTCTATGTATAGAGCGTATCAAGTGTGCATATGTATGGAGTGTATCAAATCTGTATATGTATAGAATGTATCAAGTGTACATATGTAGTGTGTATCATGTGTGCATATGTATATAGTGTAACATGTCTGTATATCTATGGAGTGTGCTTATGTATGGAGAGTATCATGTCTATGTATGGAGCGTATCGTGTGCATCAGTATGGAGTGTATCATGTATAATGGGATCAGCAACTTTCAGTAGCTCAGTGGAAACGTCACTTGCCTATAACGCTGGAAACCCGTGTTCTGTACCAGACCCTGACAGTGTGTAGAGTGTGTATATTTTTTCTAAATGAATAGAGTGTATCAAGTGTGCATATATATATATATGGATTGTATCAAAAATCCATATGCATATAATGTATCAAGTTTACATATGTAGTGTGTATCATGTGTGCATATGTATATAGTGTAGCATGTCTGTATATGCATGGAATGTGCTTATGTATGGAAAGTATCATGTCTGTTTATGTATTGTGTGCATCAGTAAGGAGTGTATCATGTATAATGGGATCAGCAACTTTCAGTAGCTCAGTGGTAACATCACTTGCCTATAACGCCAGAGATTGAGTTCTATACCAGACCCTGACAGTGTGTGGAGTGTGTATATTTTGTCTAAATAAATAGAATGTATCAAGTGTGCCTATGTATATATGTATCAGTGGATTAGCAACTTCCAGTAGCTCAGTGGTAATGTCACCCGCCTATAACGCCGGGGGCCCGGGTTCAATACCAGACCTTGACAGTGTATCCTGTGTGTATATGTATTAAATGTGTCATGTGTCAAATGTGTCATGTGTACATATGTATGGAGTGTGTCAAACCTGGATGTGTAAAGAGTGTATCATGTGTGCATATGAATGAAGTGTGTCAAATCTGTATATATAAATAATGTATCATGTGTGCATATGTATGGAGTTTATCAAAGCTGTATATTTAAAGAGTAACAAATATGTATATGGAGTATCAAATCTGTATATGTCTAAAGTTTATCTTGTGTGCATATGTATGGATTGTGTCAACTCTGTAAATGTATCATGTGTGCATTTGAATGAAGTGTTTCTAATCTGTATATGTAAAGAGTGTAAATGTGTTGGATGTATCATGTGTGCATATGTATGGAGTTTATCAAAAATGTATAGAGTATATCGTGTGCATATGAATGAAGTGTATCAAATCTGTATTTGTATAGAATGTATTGTGTCTTTATACAATTTTTTTAGTATCAAATTTGTATATGCATAGAGTGTATCATGTTTGCATATGTATGGAGTGCATCAAATATGTATATGTAGAGTTTATCATGTGTGCATATGTATGGAGTGCATCAAATATTCATATGTATAGAGTGTATGTATGGGGTGTGTCAAATATGTATGTGTATCATGTGTGCATATGATT
The DNA here is from genome assembly GCF_052040795.2 of Danio rerio. Classification (NCBI taxonomy): domain Eukaryota; kingdom Metazoa; phylum Chordata; class Actinopteri; order Cypriniformes; family Danionidae; genus Danio; species Danio rerio. The sequence goes on from NC_141037.1 coordinate 37,701,611, forward strand.
GAAGTGTGTCAAATCTGTATATGTAAAGAGTGTAAATGTATTGAATCTATCATGTGTGCATATGTATGGAGTTTTTCAAAAATGTATAGTGTATCATGTTTGCATATGTATGGAGTGTATCAAATCTGTATTTGTATAGAATGTATCATGTGTCTTAATACATTTTTTAGTAACAAATTTGTATATGTATAGAGTGTATCATGTTTGCATATGTAAGGAGTGCATCAAATCTGTATATGTAGAGTTTATCATGTGTGCATATGTATGAAGTGTATCAAATAGTCATATGTATAGAGTGAATCATGTTTGCATATGTATGGAGTGCATCAATTCTGTATATGTATAGAGTTTATTATGTGTGCATATGTATGGAGTGTATTAAATCTGTATATGTATATAATGTATAAAGTAAACATATGTAATGTGTATCATGTGTGCATATGTATATAGTGTAGCATGTCTGTATATGTATGGAGTGTATCATGTGTGCATTCGTAAGGAGTTCATCAAATTTGTTTATGTGTAAAGTTTATCTTGTGTGCATATGCTTGGAGTGTATCAAATCTGTGTTTGTATAGATTGTATCATGTGTCTTTATACACAATTTTTTTAGCAAATTTGTCTATGTATAGAGTGTATCAAGTGTGCATATGTATGGAGTGTATCAAATCTATGTATAGAATGTATCAAGTGTACATATGTAGTGTGTATCATGTGTGCATATGTATATAGTGTAGCGTGTCTGTATATGTATGGAGTGTGCTTATGTATGGAGAGTATCATGTCTGTTTATGTATGGAGTGTATCATGTATAATGGGATCAGCAACTTTCAGTAGCTCAGTGGTAACGTCACTTGCCTATAACGCCAGAGACCTGAGTTCTATACCAGACCCTGACAGTGTGTGGAGTGTGTATATTTTGTCTAAATGAATAGAGTGTATCAAGTGTGCATATGTATATATGTATCAGTGGATCAGCAACTTCCAGTAGCTCAGTGGTAATGTCACTCCCCTATAACACTGAGGGCCCGGGTTCTATACCAGACTCTGACAGTGTATCATTTGTGCATATGTATTAAATGTGTCAAATTTGTATGCGTAATGAATGTATCATGTGTACATATGTATGGAGTGTGTTAAATCTGTATGTGTAGAGAGTGTATCATGTGTGCATATGTATGAAGTGTGCCAAATCTGTAAATGTAAATATTGTATCATGTATAAAGTGAACATATGTAGTGTGTATCATGTAGAGTGTATCATGTGTGCATATGAATGTAGTGCATCAAATCTGTATCTTTATAAAGTTTATCATGTCTGCATATGTAGGGAGTGTATCAAATTTGTATTTGTATAGAATGTATCGTGTCTTTATACAAATTTTTTAGTATCAAATGTGTATATGCATAGAGTTTATCATGTGTGCATATGTATGGAGTGCATCAAATATTCATATGTATAGAGTGTATGTATGGGGTGTGTCAAATATGTATGTGTATCATGTGTGCATATGATTGAAGTGTGTCAAATCTGTATATGTAAAGTGTGTAAATGTATTGAATTTATCATGTGTGCATATGTATGGAGTTTATCAAAAATGTATAGTGTATCATGTGTGCATATGTATGGAATGTATCAAATCTGTATTTGTATAGAATGTATCATGTGTCTAAATACATTTTTTTTAGTAACAAATTTGTATATGTATAGTGTGTATCATGTTTGCATATGTATGGAGTGCATCAAATCTGTATATGTAGATTTTATCATGTGTGCTTATGTATGGAGAGTATCATGTCTGTTTATGTTTGGAGTGTATCATGTATAATCAGATCAGCAGCTCAATAGTAACATTCAGTAGCTCAGTGGTAACGTCACTTGCCTATGATGCTGGAGACCCGGGTTCTATATCAGACCCTGATAGTATATGGAGTGTGTATATTTTGTCTAAATAAATAGAGTGTATCAAGTGTGTATATGTATGGAGTGTGTGGCATGTCTGTATTATTTATAGAGTGTTTCAGTGCAGCAACTTCCAGTAGCTCAGTGGTAATGTCACTTGCCTATAACGCAGGAGACCCGGGTTCTATACCAGACCCTGGCAGTATATCGTGTGTCAAATCTGTATGTGTAAAGAATGTATCAGGTGCATATGAAAGAAATGTGTCAAATTTGTATATGTAAATGTATTGAATGTATCATGTGTGCGTATGTAATGTATCAAATCTGTATATGTGTAAAGTTTATCTTGTGTGCATATGTATGGAGTGTATCAAATCTGCATTTATATAAAATGTATCATGTGTCTTTATACACAATTTTTTGTATCAAATTTGTATATGTATAGAGTTTATCATGTGCATATATATGGAGTGTATCAAAAATCCACATGTACATAATGTATCAAGTGAACATATGTAGTGTGTATAATGTGTGCATATGTATATAGTGTATCATGTCTGTATATGTATGGAGTGTATAATGTGTTCATATGTATGGAGTGTATCAAATCTGTATTTGTATAGAATGTATCATGTGTCTTTATACAATTTTTCTTTTATCAAATTTGTATATGTATAGAGCGTATCAAGTGTGCACATGTATGGAGTGTATCAAATCTGCATATGTATAGAATGTATCAAGTGTGCATATGTTGTGTTTATCATGTGTGCATATGTATATAGTGTATCATGTGTGCATATGTATGGAGTTTATCAAAAATGTATAGTGTATCATGTGTGCATATGTATGAAGTGTATCAATTCTGTATTTTTATAGAATGTATCATGTGTCTATAAACAATTTTTAGTAACAAATTTGTATATGTATAGAGTGTATCATGTTTGCATATGTATGGAGTGTATCAAATATCCGTATGTATAGAGTGTATCATGTGTGCATATGTATAGAGTGTATCATGTTTGCATATGTATGGAGTGCATCAATTCTGTATATGTATAGAGTTTATCATGTGTGCTTATGTATGGAGTGTATTAAATCTGTATATGTATATAATGTATCAAGTGTACATATGTAGTGTGTCATGTGTGCATATGTATATAGTGTAGCATGTCTGTATATGTATGGAGTGTGCTTATGTATGGAGAGTATCATGTCTGTTTATGTATGGAGTGTATCATGTAAGGTCACTTGCCTGTGATGCCGGAGACCCGGGTTCTATATCAGACCCTGACAGTGTATGGAGTGTGTATATTTTGTCTAAATGAATAGAGCATATCAAGTGTACATATGTATGGAGTGGCATGTCTGTATCATGTATGGAGTGTCTCATATATCAGTGGATCAGCAACTTCCTGTAGCTCAGTGGTAATGTAACTTGCCTATAACACTGGAGGCCCGGGTTCTATGCCAGACTCTGACAGTATATCATGTGTGCATATGTATGGAGTGTGTCAAATCTGTATGTGTAAAGAATGTATTGTGTGCATAGGAATGAAACGTGTCAAATCTGTATTTATAAATGTATTGAATGTATCATGTGTGCATAAGTATGTAGTAAATCAAATCTGTATATGTGTAAAGTTTATCTTTTGTGCATATGTATGGGGAGTCTTGGGGAGCATTTTGTTGTTTCAGATTTACCTCCTTCTAGAACAAGTCCTTGAGAAAGAGTTTGTCAGATCATCTAGACTAGCATACGACTGATCTAACCCTTCCCTAAACCCAACACAATGTGTTTTAATAAGCAAACGTGACAGAAAAGTGCATTGCGGTCATGTAGTTTTAAACAGAGCTTACTTTCAAAACAGCTTTAGCTGGCTCGGTTCTGGGTAAGCTTTCCATTTTTAGATGTCTAGTCGCGCTGCCAAGACACACATAAACACACAGCTGCGCGTGCGAGTGTAAACATTTAGCTTGACGCATTGTTTACATTAGCTGGGTAATGTACACCAGCCCTATTTACACCGTTTAGCAATTAGCAAGCAAGCTCTGACAGAATATGTAGTACAAACACTAGCAGTTATCTTTTTTCATCATCTCGCATATGTAAATGAGTGTTTGATTTTGTTCATGCAAATGTGAATTTCAATTAACTGCAAATTTTTAACAGGGACTTGGCGGCGCATTGTAGCCTGCCTGTTTTTCCTTGCCAAAATAAATTATGGATACACAAATAGCATTACACAGCGGAGATAATTACAGCTCTCAAAAAGCATCCTTTAACATGCAAATACATCACTTTGCTTTCTCGCGCAAAGTTCAATCAAAGACGAGCAGGTAAATCCAATCAGCGCTGGAGATTTATGATGCGTTTTATATTTGGAGCACACAGCCCCCACAAAATCCCCAGTTTTTTTTAGTTTGTCTTTATTTGTATTGCATCCGCAGTTCTGACTTAAAAGCAGAGAGGAAATTAGAGGGTTTATATGCTGATAGCGCTGACATATCGGGGTAGTCATTGCTCATATTTACTGCCTTCAAAATGCTTTCACAGCCAAACAGACTTTTTTATTATTATTATTATTCACAGAAGGGATTTCAGCAAATTGCTTCGGTATCAGAAGTGCCTATATGTGAGAATTGTGAAAACGGATCAGCGAGAAAAGAACTGTCAGTGTAAGAAATACCTAAACATAAAGTGTACTAAAAAGATTTTGCAGTCGCAGCTTACAATAAGTGTTTATCTTAAATCCTGTGGCCTGAAAGGATACTTTAAAGAGATATACCTGATTTAACCTATTTGTTTATACTAATACAGTATTTGCAGTCATGAATACGCTGCTATGGCCTTCTCCAAAATTTATTGTAGGCGCATTTTTAATATGTAAAGTCATTCCATTTGATACCAAAGTCATATAATACTGCATGTCCTTAGCCTTAAAATGTATTTAACTCTGAAAGGACACATGTGTGAACTTTAGAAAGTGTCAGCAGATTAAAAATAATTTAAAAAATCAGTTCAACTGGTTCCAAAAGTACTATTAATTCAGAGAAAATATTTAGCGTTGTAAACTGGTTACACTTTATTTGTTTTAATGTTTTAATTACATTTACTTACTATATGGTTGGAGTTAGAATGTGGGTTAGGTATACTTACATGTAATTATGCATAAATCATAGTAATTAGTATGCATGGGACATGTGTAACTATATCACCTTTAAATTTTACATAACATCTATTCAATAGTTGACACTTAGCTGATGATTGATTATAAAGCTTGTTTGCCATGCTGTCCTGGGAGAGAGCCCTGAGCTCATAAGATCCTTGAGTCCGGGGCTCCCTCCCGTTTGCAAGGCAAGAGGAGAGTTTGAGCTTAGGTAGATCTTGAGAACTCCTCTGTTGTAGTAACTAATGAACAGATAGTAATTGCTCTTCAGAGATAGCTACTTACTAGGAGCACGTCTATGGTGCAGATTTCGGTTAATCAATTAAGTTAAGTTGCATGTTTTTGGACGGTGGGAGGAAACCGCTGAACCCGGTGAAACCCACGTCAGAAATGTCAGTTGGCTCGCTCTTAAATGTCTGTTCTGTGCTTTCACTGTAATTAGACATGAAAACACTTTGAAATAAATATCAAAATGGCGAGATTCTCTCTCCTTTACACTACAGGTGCCATCTCCCCTCCATTTGCAATTCTCAAAATGCATGACTGTCAGCTGACGCGCTCCATAGTGATAAGCAGACGCTGTTTGCCAAACGTATTCTGTACACGCGATTTGAAGCTGAGTGAAAGCTCGGGGTTTAGGTGCGTATTTAAACAGACATATACACACAAATAATAATAGTAATATCTAAAGATGTTGATGTTGGTAGGTTTTTATTTATCAAACACAACTAATCCCAAATGAGCATAAAAAGTTAGGAAAGCAATCGAATGCTGGCATCATAGTGTTAGCTCTGTTAATTTTTAAAGAGACACCTGTTGTTTAATGTAATCAAACTGAAAAAAAAATCTAAATAAAAAAGAGATTAATTTGTTCCTCTTTAATCAGAATGTGTAACAGCTATTATTTAAATAAGCTGAACTGTTTGCTAATTTATTTGCTGCTAATGTATACTATTTATTTATTAATTTTTTTGTAAATAATAATTACAAAACATATTACTGACAATTTGACAGGTTATTTACAAAGAAATAGCTCCAAATGAGCCTATTTAGTAATTTCGGGATCCCTTATTATGCTCGGCATATCCCTTATTTTCACATCCCAGTGTTGAAAGGTATGATCTACTGTGAAGTGTATTTTATGCCCGAATGAAGAGAGTAACCTCAAAATGTTCACGCATCTACGAACAAATAGTGTGATTTATTCACGTGTGCTGCGTCTGGTGTGAACACAGCATAAAGGTTGATAGGTTCTATTTTGATGCTAACATAGACAATATAAACAACTATAAACTGTTTTCTGATACTTCTGTGATTATCTGAATGTTTATATGTTGTCAGTAATGTAATTTACTTATTTTAGGTGATTATTCAGACTTATTCTGGATTACTTTTAGTAATAAGATTCCAAAAAAAGTAATTGTAACTACATTATATAAAATTTTATGTAAAAAATGTATAATCAGTTTACATTTAATTACAAATTACAAACAATTAACAACTAATGACAGAGGTATTTTGATAATTTATTGATTCTCCTTCATTTTCCCTTTTCTATTGTTATACAGTAACTATTGTTATAATGTCTGTCCTATTGTTTAATTTAAACATTTGCCATGTAGGACAAAAAAAACTTTGAGGATAAAAGCACACTTTATTATCACTAGATGTACTTGTCCCCCTGATATTTACATTGATATTTTAACAATATACCAGATTCATTATTCTCTGATGTTGGTTAAACATTATATGTTATAAACAAGACTTTTTAAAGAAACATGTGCCCAACACCCAACACATCCAATTTTTTATAGGCTTCGCTCTTCAGAAGAAGAAAAAAGTCTCCCAAGAACAGAAATTCATACAGATATGTAACCCAGCTTCTGAAAAAAATCAAAGGTTAATTCTCCAGGCCTGCAGAAATTCTTTTGGTATCAATCTGTCACAGTAGAACTGACCTCATCCAAGCCGTAAATCTCTTTTCTGTCAAACGGAGCATCCAGAATGCGGAAGTTGTGAACTTGTGAGAAGTGAGGATCAATACCGCAAGGACAGGCTGAACGATCTGGCCAGAGACAATGTATTTGGTGCCTGGGTCCACACGGTCAGCCATTAATCCACTCAGCAATAGCGGACCGCGCTCAACACCCTCATGCCAGAGGAACAAGTGGTGTGTAAAACAGCCTGACGTCAGCCCTAGACATTACTGCCCAACGGCCAGATAAATCCATATTAACGGGCCTGGGAGAAACTCTGCTGCATACGTGCGCCGCAGACTGTGGAGAAATACGAGCAGGGCTTGTCATGTGTGTCATGACAACATACTCTTCCTGATGCATTTCACCATTACTGTAGTCTGCTGCAGTGCAGGGTGGGAAATGAGATGGATGGATCATTAATGAGAGACTATAACGACCTGAACTATAAGCTAACGAGGAAACTGAACAGCAGACACAGCACCTGCTACGGAGAGTGATCATAAGGGAATGCAAAGATTTTGTCATCATTTACACACCCTCATGTCTGTTGCCCGGAAACCGCATACCTTTCTTTGGTGAAAGCCAAAAAGGTGAGCTTGGGGGAATATCCTAGCAACTCATTTAAATGAACCCAGGAACTGAAAGCAAAAAAAAAAGGTCCATCAAAATTCCATTTAAGAGATTTGTATGGCATTATACTGGCAACCCAATTTAATAGATAATATACCTGATTACCTGAAATATACCTGACTTAACTTACATTACTGCAAAAGCTACAGTTGCTCCGGGTACGTTTCATTGTATGTTTCAGATAACAAATTTACTACAGGTTGCTGTCTACACTTTAGCAAATCTGAAATGCGTTATGTAGGGTGTGTTTTGTTGTGTTTCAGATGCACATCCTTCTTGTACATGTCCACATGGCAGGGCTTGTTGTACAGATCACCTAACGAAAGACTGACTTAAACCCTTCCCTAAATTCAACCCAGGCTCATTCTGAAAACGTAGTCTAGCGGACGTTTCTGGAGCCCGCGAAATACGTCCCGGGAGGTACGTATTTGTGCAGTTTTTGTTTTTGCGAATCCGCAAGAGGCCGCTGTGTGCACTTTTTCGTATCTCGAACGTCTCTCGCGAGTGCTGTTCGCGCCCGCGCTGTTCTCGCGTCAACCCATCAGAGGCCGCTGTCTGACTGACCGAATGATTGACTGCGCGACCGGCCAATCGGCTGACCCACCCTTCTCCTTCCCTGAACCCAACCAGTTTTACCGATTGACCCGCCCGCCCGCTCACTTCCCTAAACCCGAGCAACAATTTAGAAAAGCCATCTAGAAAAAGAAAAACCCTTGTCTTTTTTTTTTTTTTTTTTTTTTACCACGTTTTCAGATTTCACCACGTTCTCACCCTGTTATGAACTCGTTAGCTTTATTTGTTTTTGTCTTACCTGGTTTCTGGAACCGCTCTTCCCCAGACTCTAACCAAGATGCCTTTGTCAACTCCTCCTCTCTGCATCTGAAGTCCACTGACGCACACAATGAGCTGACCGGACAAACTGACTGCAGCGGGAAAGCCCTCCACACTGAGGTAAGCGGTCAGCTGGCAAGCACGAAAAGGAACGGCGTCACACCGCCCCGTAGCGTTCGCTTAAAAAAATGAAATGCAGCCAAACGTACCTCCCGGGACGTATTTTGCGGTCTCCAGAAACGTCCACGGGTCTACGTTTTCAGAATGAGCCTGGGTTGCCTAAATTCAACTCAAATTCAGTTGTTTTTTTTTTTTTTTTAAAGCAAACGTTCATCAAAAACACAAAGTGCTATGTAGTTTTACCTTAATTTTACATAGCTATTATCTCTTTTGTGAAAGTACGAGTCACTGGATTCAAAACTCAAACACTTTGCATCACAAGTACAACATTACAAGTCCAATACAAGTACATTGAGAGCTACAGAGCAACCTGGATATGCTAAAAAATTGGCCATATGGAAATAAAAATGTGATGAAAGCATATCTGATAAGTCATAGACACAGTTTATGACGAGTTCAGACAGTAGTATTTTTAAAGTAGCCATGCCACAGATGTTTTATACTGCATGAAAACATACAAGCGTTCTGTCGGTGCTGTGTTTGCACTGCAAGTTGGATCGACGACGGGGTTTCACACTGCATGACTTTACAATAGGAGAATCACAGACAATTGCCATGTCTCGGTACGTCTCACAACCAAACACATGAGAGAAATGACATAAAAAAGCATGGTCACGTAGTATATATTTTGTTATAACCTATATAATAAGAAAGAAGCCCTACTGGGGTGGAAAATGTACTTATTTTGCTGACCTGAGTTTTGAAGAGAATTCACAATTTCTCTCAAAATTTTTTCTTTTGAAACCCATTTGTGATATTGCTTAGATTACACGTCAAAGATGGTTCTGCTGCCAAATTTACACTAGTTTTCCCTCATTTATTGGGTCTAAATAGACCGAAAATAAGCACTTTTGACTTCTCCCCCAACCTCCCTCTAGCCTGCAGATATCCATACAAGTGGATGCTGCTCTCGCTTTGGCTGTAGTTAATCGCTGATGTTATTTTCAATCAAAACACATTTCACATGGCATGATTTGAATCGACAACAGCTCCAGATATTTAGCATGCCTAATACAGGGTTCTTACACCTTTTCCAACTTCAAATTCCAGCACTTTTTATGCACTTTCAAGGTGCATTTTTATGCTTTTCCAGCACCTAATAACCACGGTTAATTACATTTTTATATATTGTATGTACTTTTTCACATTTAAATCCATTGTGCTATTTAAAAAAAAAATAAAACTTGATGAGCACTTTAGAACATAGGGATAGTTTACCCAAAAATTACCCAAAAATCCAAGTTTTTGGGTAAGTTTACCCAAAAATGATTTACCCAAAAATGATTAAAAAATACATTTAAAAAAGTTTAGTTATTCGATGAAGTATGCTTTTAAGTGTGGTCTATTTTGACCTAAAGTTGATATCTTAAGAAATGAGCTTACAGTATTTACAGTAAAATTGTGCACATATGCAACCAAAACAGTCACAATTTTAAGCCCAGCAAATTCAAGCAGGTTCAAGCACTTTGTCCAAAATCCAAGCACTTTTCTAACCTTGAAAACATTATATTAAAAATCAAGCATTTTCCAGGATTTCCAGCACCCGTAAGAACCCTGCTAATATCTGATGGGTGTCGGTGACTCATTTGTGATTCTTTCAGATCGCGTCTTTGATAGTTCATACTGTGTGATTGTTATGTGAACGAGCACCGATTTGCCTGTGATTTCAGACATTTGTAGGCAATTCCTCAAAACCTGTCTTCAAGCCAAAATCAGGTCAAGGCAGGGTTTTTGTGGTTTAAAAAAAAATGGTTAAAACATGCTTTTTCAATGAGCCTGTATTAGATTTTGGTGCATTAAAGTTATGCTGGAATGGTTGTGTTTACAGCACATATCAACAAAAGTATTACCAAATTACAATTACCAGAGGGAAACTAATTATACTCTTTAAAACCTGACTTGAGGGCATGTCAATTAAAGAGTAATGGAACACGTGTTTATTGATGAAAATTAGGTAAAAAACAGTTTAGCCAACACAAGCATATTAGTGTTTAGTCTAATAGGCAGATCTACAGATCCTAAAGTCCCATGTACAGATTTATTTAGTCGCTTTGGATAAAAGTGTCTGCTAAATGCCTAAATGTAAATGTAAATGTTTTTGCTCTGTTAAACATAATTTGGGGAATTTTTAAAAAAGAGAAAATAAATCAAAGGGGGGCTAATAATTCTAACTTTAACTGTATATGCAAACGACTTGTTTTAAAATGAGCTGAAACAACACATTTTTGAAACATTTTGTCAACATTTAGTTTTTTGGAATAACTTAATTGTTTTTATTTTCAAACCACTAAAAACTGTAGAAAAAACTAATAAGTTAATTAATTCCTGCATATTGTCCCAACACAAACTGTGATTGTGTAAACCCAGCATATTTACACACATTATTATGATACTATAATAACTCATATACACATTAGAATCAAGATTTTTTTTTAATAATTCATGTATTCCTTTAACTAAGCACTCAGTGTAACATGGGTTGTAAACTGAAATGCTAACTGTTTATTGTCGTGTTGTGTTCTTTTGGTTTTAGCACAGTGTTCATGAGTCTTTATTTTGTTTATTTTTCACACATGCATTACCAGTAAATTGCTATGAAGAGACAATTTATGAATAGATACTTAGTTCTGGAATTTTTTATACATATTTTTTTTGAATAGGAAACTGTAACATTAACAGTAAAAATCACAGAGCAGAATCAACATATACTAGGAAAAATAAATAAATAAATACATATATTTACTACGTTAGCTACACCCAATGGGCCCAAGCCCAAACTAATCCCAATTGTATTTTTGCACCCCTTTTTAAAAGCATGAAGGTAAAACATGAACGCGGTTATGAATGTATTAAAACATGTGCTTGTTGTTGTAAAAATTCCAAATAATGAGAAAAAATACTAATTTGTGGATCTCCTTACATCCGGGTGCAGCTATACTGCCGCTGTAGATTGTGTATTCTGGGAAATTTTCTTACCCCTTGGTTTCGAGTGTGGTCCTGAAAAATCTGTTCAAAGGGGTATCTACCCCTTCCCCTTAGCCCAACGTCTTCAAGCTAAAGAGAATTGTGACACCCTTACCCCTTGTTTTGCACATTCACGTATGGGTAGGGGTAAGGGGAAGGACTAAGGGGTAAAATTGGGATTGGGCCTTTTAGTATTGCTGATGAAACAAATATTCAACATAATTGAAAAAGCAAAAAAGCAAAAAAGAAAAGGCGCAGATAAATCACCTATTGTAAAATTATTCTTGATACATTGCTCTTAATTATGTTCTATCAGTGCTGCAATAGATGGCTTTCTTAGAACATGAAACAGAAATATTGAAATCTGAACAAAAGCAATCAGACAGATGCTGTAATTACATACTGTGAATGAATCATTCAGATCAGTTTTATGAATTGGACCAACACATTCATTTGCAAGATCCAACTGAGAGAAGAAAAAAAATCCTAAATTGGACACTAGGCCTTTCATGAATGTGATTTCAAAAGATTTGGAATACAGTGCTTGAGTTAAAATGGCTACATTTATGACATTTTATTGTGATTTTTTTTTTTTGTCCTTTTGGTGCTTGACAGTCCCAGCACTTAATAACTGTTATTATATGAAAAAGGGGGGTATTCAGCATAGCCATCTGCTTTGCTTTCCATAGTAAAAGTCACTAATGATATCCATTCATATTTTTGGATGAACTGTACTGTATCTGTACTGTACCCTCTATCAAATAAAGCCTCATACAATTACAGTAAGGCAAGGCAAGTTTAGTTATATAGAACATTTTATACAAAATGGTAATCCAAAGTGCTTTACATATACAAGAATAAAAGAAACAAGAAAATAAAAGCAACAAAGAATTAAACTGATTAAAATAAGATTCATATGTGTAAAAACAGGATTTAAAAGAATGAAAATGAAAAGAATGCAAAAACATATCTTAAAATATGATACAAAAACCTTCCTCGTGCCTTCAGATATCCAAACACCCTCAGATGCCAATATTTTTTTTTTAAAGACCAACAACTTTTATTTTGGTAGAGAGCACATAAAATGTTTTATTTATATTCCATACATAAATAGTGGGTAGTTTGGTGCCATCCCAGCGCTCTTCACATTTCTCTCTGACAGTATCACTGCTCACCATCATGCGCCAAGTTAGAAATAAATTGCATTTTGACTGGTGATTCACTAGCAGGAAAAGCATTGCAATATAAAAACATGAATAAACAAAATCGCTCATGAGCACATGTGCAGTACAGCACAGGGAGGTAATCTACTTTAGGCACGGCCCTTGAAATTAACTCTCAGAATCTGCACACACATATGCGCTAAGAAGATTAATCAAATATTTTTTCCTCAGCAATGCTAGTCAAATGTACCATATTCAAAACATTATGGTAATTATTTATTACGTTTACCCAGGAGTCATTGTGTGACCACGAGTAACGCAAATTGAGGGATGACTGCAAGTGCAGTATCAGTGCTCTGGATCAGCAAAGTCGGGGCCCAAAACTAGCCGTCCATACAGAATGATGGTGTAAGCACATGCTCAGCTTTGAGTTAGCCAGCGGAAACAGACAATGCTAGAAGGCATTAGACTGAAACAGACTGAGCTGAATTTTAAAACTGGCTTACTTTGGACACCAAGCTCAGATGGAGCAGAGAGGCTTACAAATATGAAAAATATATATATCGATATATATATACACTCTAAAAAACGCTGGGTTGGTTTTTTAACCCAAATGCTGGGTTGAGACTGCTGGGTAACAAAATTGGGTTGATTCAACCCAATTTGGGTTGAAAATCGATCTTTATCTATAACCCAGCAGTGCTGGGTTGGGAACGCGGACGTGAAAGAGAGCACGCACGTCACGTCAACATGCAGGGACATCAACGTGAGAAACCGCCATTTTCTTTGCGCTGTCTTTGAGGGGAAGCGAGTGAAATTCTGTGTGAGACGTAAGTTATTTAGTGTGTATTTAACAATTTTCATAAGAAATAAAACACTTAGTTTACTTAGTATAATATACACGCGCTTTTTTTTCTGTTTCTCCGCCTGATGGCCGACTTGTTGCTCCGCCTCACGCTGACCTGTGCTCGCCTTATGGCTGAACTGTTGCTCCGAGTCCGCCTGACGAGACACCTGTTTCTCCGGATCTGTTTCTCCGCCTAACGGCGACCTGTTTCTCCGGACCTGTTTCTCCGCCTAACGGCGACCTGTTTCTCCGGACCTGTTTCTCCGCCTAACGCCCGAGCTGTTGCTCCGCCTAACGCCTGACCTGTGCTCGCCTCACGCCCAGCCTGTTGATCGGTGGACGGGTAAGCGCGCATGGCATCGGAAGGAGCTCGAAAAGTATAAGGTAACTAATGAAACTAACGTGAAGCATGTTTGATGACCACTTTATAAACACAACACCTAGGATAATTTAGGAGCTTTTTATTGTAATAAAATGCCTTTTGAATGACACAGATTTTTATGTTGGCTAGGTGATGACAGTAAGTAACGTTACTGTGATTTGTGATCTTTCTGGGGTGTTAACTGTAAAGCAGTAAGTAGTATTTTTACTCTTGTATTTCTTAAGTTTGTTCATGGATTTTTGTGACAATACTTTGATGCATAAGTGTTGAATTCAGCTTCTAACAATGTTTTTTTTTAATCAAAATATATACAATAATTGTCCTGCTCTGCATGTACATTTTGTTTAGCTGTACATCTGTACATTGAATAGCAAATGTTATTAATTTACTAGGAGCATTTTACATTCTAGACGTGATTTGAGCTATCTTTAATTAATCCTGTATGTAAGGGTCGTTTCATGCTAACGGAAATGTCTGAGCTAAGGCTAATTCCAACCTAATCATCTTCGACTGCAAAAAGAAAAAGTTTGACCACCGTTTTATGTGACACCCTGGATAATTATTATCATTTAGGAGTATTTTTGTGATATAGTGACTTTTGGCTAACATGATCTTTTTTTACTTAATTTTGCTTAAACGCTTTTATCTGTTATTCTTTTTCAGATGGATAATTGCGTGAAAATCAAACTAAAAGAATGCAATCTTGAGGAGTTAATCCCCACATTTGAAGGTATGTAATAATATTTTACTTGGTTCATTGTAATCATTAGGGCTGCCCTTGTCTAAACATTTGTCTGGTTGACTTGTGATGTTCATTTGAAGCATTAGTTGAATAATTACAGATTTATTAATAAACCATTTATTCATTAATTCATTTTCTTTTTGACTCAGTCCCTTTATTAATCTGGGGTCGCCACAGCGGAATGAACCGCCAACTTATCCAGCATATTTTTTACACAGCGGATTCATGCAGCATACATTGACTTTGCCAGTGTGGACTTTTTTTCTGCAACTAGTGGGTAGCACATTCGCCTCGTAGCAACAAGGTCACTTGATCGATCCTTGGCTGGGTCAATAGGCCTTTCTGTGTGGAGTTTGCATGTTATCCCCGTGTTCGCGTGGGTTTCCTCCAGGTGCCCTGGTTTCCAAAGACGTGGTAAAGGTGAATTAAGTAGACTAAATTGTCAATGGTGTATGTGTGTGAATGAGTATTTGTTTCCCAGTGATGGGTTGCAGCTGAAAGGGCATTCGCTGCATAAAACTTATGCTGGATATGTTGGTGGTTCATTCCATTGTGGTTACCCCAGATTAATAAAGCGACAAAGCTAAAAAGAAAATGAATGAATGAATAATAAATTTTTAGTTGACTAATGGTTATTCAATTATTATGGGGCAGCCCTAGTAATCATTAGCCACTTCAATACTTTAAACTGAGAGATTGAACTCTAATGCCAATTTGTTTTTGTCTGGTTATTTTTTAAAATCTGCTGTTCATGCAACCAGTGACATTCTCTTGTTTTATTTTTAGCACAGGAGCGAACCTTTCCTCGTTTTTAGGTCAATTTGAATACAATTCAGAGGGTAAGGATTCAATTAAAGGTTTCTCGATGCATAATGATGCATTTAATGCATAATGATTGTCTTAGTTATTTTATTAACAATGAAAATGTTATTTTTATGTTTGTTATTAGGGTGGCATGGGGGCGCAGTGGGTAGTGCTGTCGCCTCACAGCAAGATGGTCGCTGGTTTGAGCCTTGGATGGGTTTCCCCTCCACAGTCCAATGACATGCGGTGTAGCTGAATTGGGTAAGCTGAATTGTCCATAGTGTGTGTGTAAATGAGAGTGTTATGGGTTGCAGTTGAAAGGGCATCTGCTGCGTAAAACATAAAAAGATGTCACCCAAGATGTTCATGTCATTCTTTCTTCAGTCAGAAAGATTTTTTTTTAGGAAAATATTTCAGCAATTTTATCCATCTTGAACTGAGATTGTGCCTCATTTTTGAAGTTTTTAAAGAAAATTTAAATGCGGCTTCAAATTATACAAATACGGTTGCAAACAGTCCCAGCTTAGGAAGAAGGGTCTTATCTATTCTCATTAAGAAAACACAATTAAATACTTAATAATTTCAAATGCTCATCTTGCCTTACTATTACTTATTAAAGAAAGTTCCTTAGGCAAACCTGTTGTTGCATTGTCATCTTCACTCGGGCCAAAAAATTGCAGCATGGTGCCATGGTCAGTGGTTAACTAATGCCAACACTGGCTGATAGCTTGGTGTGTTATGGCCTTAATGCTTCTAAAGGTATTTTAGGTGTTCTAAAGTTAACTCTAAAGATATTTAACTTTTACACTTTTGAGTTTTTAATAAATCTTACTTCTATTTATTTTTTCAGATTGGGACCAATATTGCTGAGTATCTTCATCCATTGAATTCAAGAATCTATTAAGTTTCCTCATGTTCTCATCCTTGGAGACCACCACTTCTTTCAAGCCTTTGCTCACGTGCTGTGCTATTTATTATTGCAAAGTACATTACTTGCCAAAGTGGACGTTTGCTATAAAGCATTCTACATCTTTGGTGTGAACTACCCCAAGCAGTGTTCCCTGGTGTGGCAGACTGTGGTTTATGGACATCCTGGGGAGGAGACACTAGCAGTAAGGGTTCTGCTAGCATTAATTTTTGCTGACAAACAGTAATCATTAATACTGTGACCTCACTGCTTCCTTGGATTCTGTGTTCTTTAACTTGTACTTTGGATTGTGGGGGAAAAGGAGCACCCAGAGAAAACCCACACGAACACGGGGAAAACATGCAAACTCCACACAGAAACACCAACTGACCCAGCTGAGGCTTAAACCACCGACCTTGTTGCTGTGAGGCAATCGTACTACCCACTGTGCCACCATGACACCCATTTCTAAAGAATAGTTTTAATAACTCATTTCTAATAACTGATTTCTTTTCTCTTTGCTATGATGACGGCACATAATAATGGACTAGATATTTTTTAAGACACTCTACACTGCAGTTACATTGCAACTAATGTTTCTTACAGACTCTTTTATATCTCAGGATTGATGTTTGCACATGATTGTTCGAGTAAAAGTTAAAAAAAGTTTTCCTATTTCAAATTTGTTTTAAAATGCTTCCATCCTCAGGTTTCATTTTAACTTTTATATCTGTTTTTTCTTCAAAACTGCATTTACATTGAACTTGATCATCCTTACTGATGATTGCTTTATAGCTCATATATTGATGTTTGCACATAATTGTTAAAGGGAAAGTTATAAAATGTTTTCTTATTTTTTCTTAATATAAAATTTGTATTTTCTTAGTTTTTATTGTTTGTTTTGTTTTTTCAAGCTGTTTGATGCCTTTTCATTATTACTTTCACATATTTTTTTCTGCATTGCAGTTGATGATTTATATGAGAATATGTTGATGTTTGTGCTCAAATTACTTTCTGACTTCAGTCATTTAGATGCATTTTCATTATTACTTCCTTATTGTTTTTCTCTACTCTGCAATAACATTGCAATTGCCTTACTGATGATTCCTGATTTATAAATGATGCAAATGTTTTTGAATGTATTTCAAATATGCATTTTCTTAAGGTAATTTGTCTGATTTCAGTCTGATGCATTGTTACTGAACTTTAGTCAGTGTTTCTGTGATACAGTTTGATAAATTTTCACAGAAATCGTCTTAACCCTTTAACAACCCTTTCTAGAAAAAAAATTGGATTGCATTTCTCAACTGCTAATGTCGCTATTGAACACAATCAGTACATTTTAACACATGTTATAATTTCTAAAATATCAACCTCTACCAAATGATTGATATGTATGTTTATGGTAAAAGTACCAGAATTATGAAAAATCTGAAAAATTATGTGTAAGACCAATTAAAAAAATAATAATAATAAAATATATATATATATATATATATATATATATATATATATATATATATATATATATATATATATATATATATATATATATATTTAAAATAAATATTTTGAACACTAAATCATCTTTTTTCTTATGACTTTAACAGTCATTATTTAAAACAGTAAAAACGAGGTCAACCATTTGGTAGAGCAGGCAGTCAAAGGGTTAATGCTGAGGTGCAGATGGGAAAAATCTCAAATTCATTTGGACACATTTTATCTTTTGTCATAAATAAAATTCCATTACTGAACAACTATGTATTGCTGTAGAATTGTTTTTATTTTAGTGATTTTAATCATCAGTTTCTAGATTAAATTTCTGACCCATTTTGGGTTACATTCAACCCAGCAGTGTAGTAATTTTTAACTAATAGTTGGGTTAAAATCACAACCCAGCATGCTGGGTTAAACTTGTAACCCAACTTGCTGGGTTAAAGTAACCCAGCGTTGGGTTTGTCCCTTTTTTACCCAGCGCTGGGTTACCAAAACAACCCAAATTGGGTTGTTTTCAACCCAGCAGTTTTTAGAGTGTAGATAAATATACAAATAAAACATTAACACATACTAATTTATTATGTCATTATTTTAATTTAATAGACACTATGTGATGGTTGTTAACATTGGCAGTCCAAATATTATGCTGCACTAATGTACATAAAGTTTTTTTTTTTTCATCTGATTTAAACGATCCAGTCAGAGCGATGCTCCTGTTAAATGACTTCATGTTTCAAATGATCTGTTTATCTATTTATTAATTATTATTTTAATCAAGAGGTCTGTTTAGAACACATCTTCCATTTTGGGTTTAATGAGAAACGGTCAAAACTAATTCATTAACTTCAAATGATTCATTAAGATCAAATCTGCGGTTAGTGATTCACTGATTCAAATGATCCATTCAGAGCCAGTGTACAATTGGCAATTCAAATGACTTGATCAGAGCCAGTCTTCAGTTAATGATTCACTGATTCAAGTGATCCAGTCAGTGTTAATATGAACAATTAAGGATTCACACAATACAGACAGAACAAGTCTTCACCAGTTACCAATTCACTGATTCAAATGATCCGGTCAGAGCAAGTTTCCACTTCCAGTTAATGAATCGCTGAATTCACAGTTCTGATCCAAGAACAGGAGCTTGAGTGATCACAACTGATGGCATACATTGTATACTTGGTATGAATCTGCTGTAAAAAAAAAAAATGTTTTAAGTATAATGTCTAAAATTCTTTAATGCAGATATTGCAGTCATGGTTGGGTATTAATAAACAGGAATTTTTATACTAAAAGAATCATTACAACTGGCCTAGTCCCTCATATGGCTAGCAAATAACAAATAAAACTAGTATGGTTCAATATGTTTTTTACTTTTTATTTATTTATTAATTAATTCATTGAAAGTTTATTTGAGCACATGTAGATGCAGAACACATTATTTTTTATAATTAATTTTAAAGTACATTAGGTTAATAATGTAAGTATCAGTCAAATATAATGCTATTTTTTACTTGTTTGCATTCTTGATTAAGTGCTAATTAACAATATTAGTTTGAGTAATGTTTTCTTACAAAAAATATAAATATGAATCAATCAGAGACTAAAATGTTTTACTAGAGTAATATTTTTTAGTCTATCTGTATTTTTACTTAGTACTTGTGTACACATCATCCGCCACTACTTCGTATTAAACCAATGTTTTTCAGTTTCTGAAGTTTAGATATTCATTTACTTTCATGCTGTTTTGAACACACAAAGGGACATTTCAGAGGACATTTCCGGGGTTTTCTGATAAACAGCTTGTGTATCTGAATTTCTGGATACTCAATTTGGAAGTGAAATGGATAAGTATTAGATCTCGGTGCTTCTCAGCATACAACCGCTGTCCTAAACAGAACAAGACAACGAAGGACACTGGACATCAATTATTAAAAGGAACCATATTTATGCAGATTGGGGTATGGAAAATAATTGGACACCGGCTTTTACAACAACACTCCAATGTTTCCCCTAACGAAGATTATAGCATTTCTCTTGTTAAGACGGTTGTTGTTGTCAAGATCTGGAAGTTATTGCAAAATCTAAGCTGTGTGGCTGGTGGTGAGCAGCTGAGCATTTTTGCAAGCCAAAGTCAACTTTAGGTCTGTGATCTGTTGATTTCTGCCACAGTAGAAGGGTCTGTCCCTCAGTAAGCTGAGAGAGGATGTAAACAGATTGTCTGCGGACTGAACTAACATGTCAGATTTATCTGGCCTTTTTGAAGCCGGGGTGACTATATCTCATTGGTCTCGTCTGGTTTTTAACATTGTATTGTTGAAAGTCATCTAAAGTTCAGGTCTTTTCTCTTTTCTTTCTTTCTTTCTTTTTTTTTTTAGTGAAGGGCCACTTCACTAAACATAGCGGCAACTGTACTAGATTGATTCGATGCATATCAGCATGGCTGCAAAAGTTTATAAATTCTTTAATCCCCTAAAAAGTGCTGATGTGGTTCTGCTGCTGCACTTGTAGGACGAGTAAACATACATACACAACAAAGATGAATGTTTCTTTTGATTTTGAACTCATTTTTGCTGACCTATTGTACGACTAGAAAATATCCTATCAAGTTTAACATGTTACCACTTGATTGGTATTTAAACTGTATGAAAAACAATGAGTTTCTTGGACGAATGAAGAATTAGATTGCTTTAAAATCAAATTTATATTATAAATTGCTAAAGCTATGTTTAGACTATTAGTCCGAATCAGATTTCATGCATACGGTTAAAATGTGATTTTATTTAAAAAATGTGAAAAGCAGGGAGTAAAAAAGCTACACATAACACACAATCAATCAATCAATAAATAAATAAATAATTAAAATCGTATTCAAATATAATATCCAGTCTGACCACATGGGTTGGATTTTGTGCAGCTTTTTTCTGCCTACTTTCAAAGCACACACAGTAAAAGTTACAAAACACATCAGACACTATTTGTAGAAACCATGCTGAATGCTTTTGCATTCATTCTTTTTCAAGATATGCATTGTTGCAAAGTACAGCCAGACAAAAAAAAAAAAAAAAAAAAAAAATACAATATACCACTATGGTCTTTCCCTGTTGAGACAGTCAGAAACAGATAATAAATCTATGCCTGCCAGTTTTTAAGGTTTTTGTCAGCCTGATCTCATGAGGAAACTTATTTTACGTATCGTCAAAAAATGGCTTGTATGAATTCAAGTGATTTAATTCATCGTAACATGATTTTTAAAGCGGTGGTCCAGAGTGTATTTTTTAAGGCTTGGTTGTGTTTGTTAGATGCAAAGCAATGCTCATGCTTCATTTGTTAAAAATCATGGTATATATATATATATATATATATATATATATATATATATATATATATTTATATATATATATATTACTTTGATCATATACAGCTACTCAGCTAACATGAAAACAACTGTCATATTTCCTAATTCCTCTGAAAGGTCCGCCCTCATGAAGCTCTGATTAGTCAGCTAACATAATGCGCTGTGATTCACAGATCGGCTGCATTTCACCAGAAAAAGCTTTATGCCTCTAATAGCATGCACTGTGCCTCTGTTGTGTCAACACTGTCTGTCAGGAGTGTGTTTCCGAAAACCAAAGTTAGCCAACTAAGGTCGCAAATTCCATTGTTACAAGCACAGTTCGTTGATTTGGCACTTCCCAAATCAATCATTCCAACAAACATTCGCAAACTGCGTCACAAACTCCTATGCTTGCAACTACACCCCTGGAGCTGTAGTCAGAAATATAGTTCCTGGCTGTGTATTATTCCCAGTTTTCCCCCCTATGCCCTATTTCTTTAGAACATTCTGACATTTAAACTTGGAATTATTTTTAAACAAAGCATTAAAGATATCTCTCTTAGGTGTAATTTGCTTTCAAATGATTTTTACAGTTTAGTTTTAACGATCTTCATATTGACAATTGTGTTCATTTCGCAGTGCACTTTGAAAACGTTGTTATTTTGAACAGCGGTGGCTCATGAGGAAAGCTATAAGTGACATTATTTAAAAGCGGAATTTATTTTACATCTCCAAAGCTTGTGAAAACACATCAGAACACTATTTGTAGAAAACATGCTGAATGCTTTTGCATACATTTTTTTCCAAGATATGCAGTGTTGCAAAATATAGTCATAGTAAAAAAAAATACAATATACCGCTATGGTCTTTCCCTGTTAGGACAGAGTCAGAAACAGATAATAAATCTATGCTTGCCTGTTTCTAATGTTTTTGCCAACCTGATCTCATGAGGAAACTTAACTAACTTACATATCGTCAAAAAATAGCTAACTTGAACGAATTCAAGCGATTTAAGTCATCTTAAGATGATTTTTAAAGCGGTGGTCCAGAGTGTATTTTTTAAGGCTTGGTTGTGTTTGTTAGATGCAAAGCAATGCTCATGCTTTAATTGTTAAAAATCATGGTATTCTCCAAAGCTTGTGAAAACACATCAAACAAAGCTTGTGCACTTTGAAAACATTGATGTTATTTTGAACACAGCCGTGGCTCATGACAAAAGCTATAAGTGACATTATTTAAAAGCTAAATTTATGTTACATCTCCAAAGCTTGTAAAAATAAATAAATAAATAAATAAAACATAGCATTTGTTAATGTTTTTAGCTTATAGTAGCTTATTTATTAAGTATCTGTACTGTATTTGACATGGGCCTGTTGGTTACAGCAATTCTGCAGTGGCTTGCATGCGTCAAATAAAAAAAGTAGACTTCTTAAAAAAAAAAAATAAATAAAAAAACAATATTCTACTTAATAATAAAACTATCATCATTACAATTATTAATATAATAATTAAAGTAGGATTTTTTTTCATTTCATAATAAATAATAAATACTAAATTTAACTTCTTAATAAATAGCCTCATTATTTATTAATTTGTTTATTAATTTATTTATATGATTTATATATGATAAACTATGGGTTTTGGGAAACACTCATCACTACATTGTTCTTTTTTCCAAACAATGTATCGTAATATGATTGTTAAGCCACGAGTTACGTTGTTGTTTGAGAAACAGACCCCATAGTAGCTGTAGCCGTATCAGTTTGAGCCTGAAGCAGACAGAAAACGAAACTGAAATGAAATGACATTACATAACCCTATCCCTCATTGACGGATGAGCAAATTATAGTAAAATGTACAAAAGAAAATGTATAAACTAATAAGAATTAACCATTAGATCCAAGTGGTATGCATTGTTGTGAGATTGTGTTAGTTCTGCCACTGCATAATAAAGACATAAGAGGGACTTTACGCACCTGGTGGAATGCCAATCAAACTCTTACCTGCAGCAGCCAAAATTAAGAAGTGAGTAACAGAATAAGACATTAAGAAAATTATGAAAACATAATACGAATAATTGCTTCTGGCATTAAATAACAATTTACTGTTATCAAACCTCATTCCATAAGAAAATGTTAATGTGTTAACTAATTTAGTAAAGCACCACAAATTAGAAGTCAAAGTCCCATAGCAGAACTGCAACATGTTGTCATCTTGTAAGACAGCATCTGTATTGCAAACACTTTTGCTGTTTTTGCACATGTCAGTGTTTATGAATAGATTACATTAAACAGAACACCAGTAATCTTGACAAACTATACAGCAGTGTAAAGATAAAACCAGCCATTGCAGCAAGTTGTTTTTCAATGGGAAGCTTATAAAGAATGTACAGTATTTGCTAAATGTGTGTAAGTTGTACAGAGAATGCTTATTAGATATGGAGTAAACATCATGATAGCACACGCATTCATTGCTGTACATCACAGTTTATTTTGAAAAGTAAGAGTGCTCAGATTAACATCTTATCGAACACATTTAGTCCACAATAGTGTTGAAGTGGTTGTTCATTTCTGTAAATCACAGTTTCTTTCGGAGACCTGTTGTGTACATTGTTTACTATGTTACTTACGCACAAAAATGGCTTCTTTGTAGTAAAAAAGCAAGTGAGACCTGATATAAAATGCATACTGTAGGCATACCAATGCAATTTCCTTACAATCTGTAATTAGTTCCAGTCAGGGACAGAAATATTGTATTGAGATCTGACTTTGTAAACTTGGCTTTAACCTTTTTTTTTTTTTTTTGAAAACATGAAATTACTCCATTTAAATAGATTACTTTTTACAAAGTGGGATGGATTTTAAGTGCAGGGACAGAAATCTCTATGTTATAATAAAAAAAAAAATATTGTCATTTGTGTTTCAAAGATGAATGAAAGTCATACGCATTTAGAATGGCATGAGGGCTAGTGGCAGAAGTTTTATCTTTAAAAGGACTACTGTAGCCCATTAACAGCAAAAGAGCAGATGTTAGAATCAGAAAATTAAGCACTGGAAACAGCTTGCAAGGTAACATATAGATACAAACTGTGTCATTGAAGTGTGGAATATATATTATACAGGACTTTACATTAACTTTTTGGATCACCAGCCACAGTGGCTAGTAGTTTTTCAACGTTACTAGCCACTCTGCATTTTCACTAGCCACAATTTTGTTGTCGGGAAAAAAAAAAAAAAAAACCCCAAAACTTTTTTTTTTTTTAGGTGTAACAGTCACATATGTGTCCCATGTTGCTAAAAACACTATTAGGACACATATATTTAACAAATTATTCGAAGCTGCATCACGGACATGCGATCCTTGTGTGAATTCCAGCATGGAGACTGGATGTCTGTACTGGCCGGTACAACGTGAAGTCTATGAGTTTGCACCATTAATTCATAAGAAAGACTTGGTTTGAAGCAATCAGTGAACTCTATTGTAAATGAGGTGCAACTTCATTAATATGCATGATATAGCTTTGAAGGCTTTTTTTTTTTTTTTACCTGTTACAGTGATCAAACGGCAGAGAGATGCCACGTTGTGTTGTCAAACTTAAATAAAACAAATGTAAGAAGCAGAATTATTTGGAGATATGGGTCATCAGTGTTGCGTTTATAAATGTACTGCAACGACGATTTTGTTTTCATTTTCTGGCGATGAGAGCACTGCTGACATGTGGAACCACATTTGTGGATTACATAACATACCGAGAGCAGATTTGCCACTCGTCTTCTTTTAAAAAGACATGCTTCCAGTTGGTGTTGATTGTCCTGTCTCTACATATTTGGTAAGTGTTTGATCAGTGTTCTTTTTTTATGTTTAATAGATGTCAAAGTTAGTTAGTATCGTCAGCAGTTCTCTTTCAGTTTTTAGAGACATAACTTAGTAAAAATGATCTGGCTACTAAGTTTACAGTACGTTAAAATCACTACAATATTATGGACTAAAATATCCACTGAAAATGCTGCTCTCCGAATGGGAACACCTTAATCAAACTATTATTGTTGGCTATGACATTTGCCACATTTTGTGACAGAATAGTCTATACACACAGCTGTTTGATACTATTCTATGCACCTACCGAGTCTCTGCATCTACCAAGAAATGCAGAGGTTTTTTTTTTATTCCCTACGGTGTATTTGGGGTCAAAAACTCAAGTAAAACAACAATCTTCCAGCAGTTCCTTGCATCCAATAACACATTTGTCACAGGGGCATGCATAAATGTTCCTGAATGAAAGTGAAAGTGTCAAACTGCAGTTAAGGTTGACAAATTAAGGATGAAACACCTGAAATTTCACAAAACTCTTAAGGGAAATGTGGATAGCATGATGATGCAATGATGGTAATCACACAAATGATGTGCTGTAACATGTTAAACAGGATCGTGAAAGTGTTACTAGTAGTTGTTGTAGTGGTGTTTATCTCTCTCTCGCTCATTCCGATTTATTCGCAGGTGTAGCGTATTACGGTGGATCGTGATTGGCGCTTGGATTGGCGGAGGCTGTTTTTAAAACCTCAGAGAGCATGGATTTATCGGCTACCCGCTCTCTCTCGATTCATTGTTCGTTATTCTCTGTGAAGATGTATTGCTTGAGTGGTGAAAATGAGTGTATGTTTCTGGTGTCTCTCATGGCGTTTTGTGAAATGCAGATGAGAAGTTGTACATTCTAACCTGAGAAACCCGGTTTTCTGTCTCCCTGTCTGGCTTGAAACATGGTAGGGAAGTTCTGTTTATTATTTTCATTTTCTCCAGTGTTGTTATTATGGAGGTAAGTTTTCTGTATTTTTTTTTTTTTTTTTTATCTATTTTTCCATGGAAGTTTTTTCTAATTTAGTTAGTTTGGTTTATTGTCACTTATTTTGGCTGAACCCCTCCTGATGTTATTTTGCTCCTTATTTTCTGTAAATAAATCACATTATCCTGTTAATTTATTAGTGGTTTGTGTTTTGCTTCATATTTTTGGGGAGGGAAAGCGTGGGGACACCAGGGATTATATTTTTATTTCCTAGTATCTTGTTACGTTTTGGTTAAACTTCTTTTTGATTAAGGATGTTTAATTTAATTCATAACAAAAGGAGCATTGGACAAAGAGTAACAAAACCAACTCATGTAAACATCTTAATCATATTATTGTCTTATTCAGATTAAGGTAAGTAATTTGACTACTGATGTCCATGTAAACGTAACGTTAGTCACTGTTTTTCTTTCCTGTGTTTGTTGGTGCCACTGTAAAAATCAGAAGGTGCTCGTAATGTATGTAACTCCCCTTTTCATGCAAACCTTTCCCTTTTTTGCCACTCGACACTCCCACCTAAACAAAGCTAGACCCACTCACTTTCCTGACTATTCAAAGTAGAGGTGTGAAAAAAACCCTGCTAAGACAGGAGGGTTTCATGGCACTTTAACACACTATTCTTCTGCTATTCTCAAAGTGTTCTCATATCTAGACTGTTAAGTCCAACTTCAGCACTTCTGTTCTTAGCTATATCTGAGACAATCACCTTTTACACAACATGCACTCTCTTAAAAATTTGAAAAGAAGCGTTAATAACCTTCACAGCATGACTGCTTTCCTTCAGTTCAGCAAATGCAGTAACTGATGTCTGATGCTCCTAAACATTTAAGTCATGCACAGTCTCAAAAATAGACTTGAATAACTCCGATACTTGATGCAATCATGCAAATTTCTCCTCAATGCTCATTTCCTCAAACGTTTTCCCATTTATCCATGTTTTCACTCTAGCTGAGCTCATCAGCTTGACTTCAAAGGGATGAGACGAAAGAAAGGTGTGAATGTGCCGATTTTAAAGGCTGCGGAAGATGTTTTGAATGAAACGCAGAAAACGATAACCTTGATATCTTTAAATTGAGCTTTTTAAGGTTATCACAAAAGTAAATTGCTCCTTTCACAAAATATCCAGATTTCAATTCCACATTAAGCATGATTGGAGCTCAGGTCAGAGGTCTATTTTTTTTAAAAATTCAATAACTTTAATGCTTTTTTTCCGCAGAGTACCACGCAGCAGAGGTTTTGCATGACTTCCCGTGCATTTCAAAAGCTAACTTCGCTCCCAAGTCTATTTCAAAGAGGTTATTGGGGTTTTAAGATGGATGTATCCTTGGTTGCAGGGCGAGTGGACTGTTATGCCCAAGTTTGAAAGGATTCCCAGAGGTCTTCGTGTTGTGTGCATGGCTGATCAGTGCTCAGGCAGGTCTTGGATGAGGAATGAGGCAGGTGCGGACCTTGGAGGTTTGGGTGATAGCCTTTCAGCCCGTGATTCACTGAGACTCTTCCATAATCTGACACTTTGCTAGCTATGATTGAGTTTGCAATTCGGTCGCAACTCTTCTTACTGCATTTAGAGTAAATAAATTACTAGAAGTTGTGGAAGTTATGAACACCTGGTGCATCATCTACACATTATGCCATCTGACAACCACAGTCATGTGTAAGAGTTGACCTACAAATGGCCAAATTTTGTTCTAAGGGACTACATTAGGTCTCAAGGCCACTGAGCCACGGAGGGTTTTGGTTTCTTGTGTTCAACTCTGCCTATTGACCAATGAGCTTTGGGTCAAAGGGGGCGTGTTCTGGTTTGCTGAAGTCAGCAGGATCACCATCCTCTCATTTTTCTCACCATGGCTCTGGCACGACGCATGGATTTGATCAGTGGCCAGATTTCTTTTCACACTTCCCTTTGCTTATTGGAAACTGATGGAAAAATTCCATCTCGTGAGAGTGTGGAGAGAGTGATAGAGGTTCAGAACATTTAACATGATTTGTGGGCAACCGGGCTTGGACTCGGGGGATGATGCAGTTGGTAATCAGGGACAATAGATACAACGTTTAACATGATATATGGCAGATTGTATTGCTTTGTATTGTGTTTGAAAAGCAATAAATCAGTTATGTGGGTCGTCATCAAAAATTGAGTTTACCTGAATTGTAAATGTCTTTGAAGTCAACAAGTATGCGTCACAGAAAAAGTAACCTTACACTGAAATGTAATCGTGTTTTCCAACACTGAAAAAGACTTTCAGACTCTGATTCCATGTCAGACATACTTTATTTTTGTTACCTCAATGTTATTTGATTATCTTGCTGAACATATATGGTGCACAGACAATGTCATGTTGTCTAAGTACCACATTTGAATTTTAATTTACTTCAACACTGTTAAATAGTACTGTATGTTCTATACTGCAAATCAATTAATACATATGGTAACACTTTAGTTTAATTACAAATTCCCACTATCAACTGCTGGTCTATTACCTGTTCATTATTAAGTTTTTTTTTTAGCTGTTTACTGTATTAGCATTTATAAAGTTTGATCTTATTTTATGTCCCTTATCCTACCCAATACCTACTGTAAGCCCAACCATTAAAGATGCAGTAGGTGATCTGCCAAAATGCTAACCGCTTAGCATATTATCTTTGGACGGCGGGGAGGGACTGTGATTCAAAGCCACACCCCCTGAAATCGCGAGCACTCGCACCATGTCACAACAGCCGACAGACAACTATGTCATTCGCCAGTTAGTTAGTGCCAGCGCTGTGCAGGAATTACATGAAATACTTTGCCACACTTACATGCTATTTCAGAGCGAATATTCAGAGTCGCATGGAAAACAGTATAGGAAGGCTATCATTGTTCAAAAATGACCCAATGTGAATATAAAAGCAGCTTCAGCTCAATAAAGCAGGCTAGGTGGAATAGCGCTATTTACTGGTGTTTTGTTGTTAAACTAAATATAAATCTACATTATAGATGCTGTCAAAGAACCTTATGAAACTGAAAATAATCACATCAATCTTTCACCGGGAGATTTCAGTGGCTGAACCACATGTCTGTGCATATAAGTCATTCATAACAAAACACAATCTAACATAAAATAGTTTCAAAACAGAACATTACCTGTCTAACAGTAATACTTCAGCCATGGTGTCGTCCTTCCTCCAGCGTGCTAAAGTAATTCCAATATTGATTCAGGTTTTTAAAAGTTTCAATTCAGCTTTTGATTTCTCCCGGTTCGTCTCGTGACCGCGCGGCCACTTTAAGGGCGAATTATACCCGCGTCTTGCTTTACAGTAATCTGCCCGAGCTCGGCTGTCCTTCGGCGCCTCCGGCTCCGACTCGGCATCTGCGACTCGGAGCGCATGCGTTTGTGATGCAGACGGGCACACACTAATGGCGGATCTGCGTGAACAGATGCGCAGAAGTCGGAATCTACATTTGCTGACAGACAGTCTGATCAGCCTATCGGAATTAAGGGAGATGACGGTCCGACTCTATTTAATTGGATAAACATTTTTTAAATTTTATGCTTTACCAAGAATATAAAAATACATATAAACACATTTAGATCATTTACTGTAATCATTGGACTGTGAAGAGACTTTCAACCAGCACAACAAAAAATGTTTCTGAAGACAATCACCTACTGCACCTTTAAGTTACTAAAGATTAATAACTTGCTGACTGTTATATTGAGCTAAAGACATAAAACAAAAACAGAGTTAATGGTGTGCTAATAGTGAAAATTGTACCTTATAATAAAGTGTGACCATAAATAGTACTACTGTACATCCGCCATGATGTTACTGTCACATGACCTACATCAGCATGCCATAATGGGCTTTATGCACAGCTAGAAGTTTAAAGCCAATGATAAACCTCTGGTGAAGCTTAATGGGAGTATTTTAAATTTCATAAACTTGTTTTTAGGGCATCAATGTTGTAATGTAATTATAATACATTCAGTTAAATAAACTTAAGGATTCATTTAGTTGTTAATAAACTAATGTAGAACATAAAACAAGATGAAAGTCCATTGTAACTGCTAGCGTCGTCAATAGCAACAGGCTAGCACAGAAATCCCATTGAAAATACTGGGGTAGAACAAACTGTCATATTTTTAAGACATGGCAAAGGGGAAATGGAATTTAATGCAGTGCTTCTTGTCTGATCTGAGTCCCACTTCATATCGTGTATCTAACAGGCAGTGTAGATCTCTGATTTTTAAAGATATCAGATTAAACGTGACAATATTGTAATGGAAAGACGAGAATTTTGTTCACCGGAAGCCCTTGGGCTGCCTGGCTGAAAATTAAAAGTCCATAAAAAAAGTGCAGCCCATCCCGTTCTTTCACATTTGTCAGTTTTATATGTGCAATTGTGAATGCTACACTGTAAATCCTGATAAGCTCAGAATAACCTGAATATTAGTGTAAACAGACAACCTCAAAACAATGAAGCAAACTTTTCCCCTGATTTTGAACCTAAATTGCATGTCTGAGCAGTCTAAAATGAAAATAACTTGCAGTTATTTATTTAATATTTTTTTTTGGTAGACTTTTACTCACTCTTTACAGTAGGAAAAACAAACCGTGTGGAAGTCCATGGTTACAGGTTTCCAACGTATGTTCAACAGAAGAATGAAAGTCGAACCGGTTAGGAACAATTGAAAGATGAGTAAACACTGGCAAAAAAAAAAAAAATGCAAAACATTAAGTGAACTGCCCCTTAAAAAATGTTACTTTTTTCCAGCTCATCCCCAATCTATCAGCAGGCTCTAATCTTCACCACATTACCCTATATACCACAAAGTCTACAAAACTTTGCTATAAACACTAACACGTGTTTACAATTACATATTACAGTTGAAGTCAGAATTCTTAGCCCCCTTTTGAATTTTTTTTACTTTTTTAAATATTTCCCAAATGATGTTTAACAGAGCAAGGGAATTTTCACAGTATGTTTGATAATATTTTTTCTTCTAGAGAAAGTCTTATTTGTTTTATTTCGGCTAGAAAAAAAGCAGTTTTTTTAATTTTTTAAAAACCATTTTTGGGACAAAATTATTAGCCCCACTTTAAGCAATTTTCTTTTTCAATAGTCTACAGAACAAACCATCGCTATACAATAACTTGCCTAATTACCCTAACCTGCAAAGTTAACCTAATTAACCTAGTTAAGCCTTTAAATGTCACTTAAAGCTGTATAGAAGTGTCTTGAAAAATATCAAGTAAAATATTATTTACTGTCATCATGGCAAAGATAAAATAAATCAGTTATCAGAAATAAGTTTTTTAAACTATTATGTTTAGAAATGTGCTGAAACAATCTTTCCTCCCTTAAACAGAAATTGGGGAAAAAAATAAACAGGGGCGTTACAAATTCAGGGGGGCTAATAATTCTGACTTCAACTGTATATATATATATATATATATATATATATATATATATATATATATATATATATATATATATATATATATATATATATATACACACAAAACGTTTATTCCCCAGGACAGTTCCACACTAAGAGCTACAAATTTGTGAAATAATCTCACAAATTATAAATACTTGCTCAAAATGTTCTTATAAGTGTAGCGTTTCAGTCTCCTGACATTGGTTTGTTTATTGGTTTGTTTATTGCACATTTCCACATGGCGTTTTTCTCCTACCCACCTATTACTTCTTCAGAAGTGCTAAGTTTGTACTGATTAAGGGAACTTAAAATATGTCACAGCTGACTATGTCACAGAGTTCCCTGAACTACAACAATCTTTTATTTTAGTAAAGAAAAGTAAACACTTTCCCTTAATTAATCCAAACCGTTCAACTTTTGGTGTGAAAGTTTTCAAATTCTATTTGGACATACTACTTTTTTGATATAGTTTACTTTTTTCTTTCATGTACTATGTAGTAAAAAAGATTTACGCAAAGACTGGATATTTTCACTCTGAAAAACTAAGGTAAAAAAAGGTAAAGGGTAAAAAAAGTGTGACTAAACAGAGATCCAAAACAGCATAAATGTAAAAATGCAGGAGGGAAAAACTCTTTTAGATCACATATAGAATTTTGGCCACATTTATTTTTTCCTCCAAGACACATTTCAGGAATTATCATAGTCATAGTATGGCATGTGTACAGATGAACAATCTGTTGTCTTTGCAATAAATCTTAAAGTTCTGGAATTGTCACAAGCCATGTTACAGTCACAGTGTGAGTCCTCCACTGGGGCAACTGAGACCAAATTCTTGTCTATAGCGTTTATCATACAGTCCAACATAAAAGACTGTTTTCGCTGCACAGCATGCCATGGCTTTTACCCAAGATCTCATTGGGATTATGGAAAATGTGATGCATAGCAAAGCCATCTCAAATGGTTTTAAAGCACATAATGTCCTCCGTTTCAATCTGCTGCCTATATGCGGCAAATAACATTGGATGCAAATACAATTAGAATAAATTAAGTCTAACAAAAACAAATTAGGATGATATTGATTGTTAGCTTCTTGTTATTTCTCTTGCCAAAAAGGCTCATTATTAAACGTCTCTTGTCCTCATGGGGTTGCTGATGGCATCCTGAAATAATTTCATTATCCTATGCACAGCACGGAGAAAAACTGTGAGAATTAAACAGCATACCCAAGACTGGAATAGAGATTTTCAGATCTCTCTCTGGGGTTGATTGCAATGTTTTCTATCAGCATCCTATCAAAGCACAGATGTCAACAGCAATTCAAACAAACCCATTAGACTGTGTCCTTTTGCATGGCAAGCTATAATCATGGTAAAATTAGACATGTTTGAAAGTGTGAAAGCATACAAAATAGCAATGAGTGTCATATTGTTGATGAAGATATGGATCGATGGTTCAGTCTGGCGCTGTGTGTCCTGAGTACAGATGATAATTGCGCCGCGTACGGGGCGGATCTGCGTGAGACTGTAGATCCATAATTGAGGACATGTTTCTGTGATATGTGTAGAAATTATCAGTAATTGCTTCTGACCACACGGCAATGCTAATTTCCTCAATAATCAAGAGCGGCGTACACTAAAATGGCTTCTTTGAGAAGTTTTAAAGTGCCAGTGCTGAAATGCGAAAGCGTCTTAGTTAACTCATCCAACAACTTGATGTGTCTCCTTTATAAACTTCACAGACTGACATAAAACCAAGATAAAGAGCTTCATTAGCTTGGAAAAAACATGTTTAGGAAGTTCAATGTGCCCATGGGCCATACCAAAATCCATACAGACAAAGCTGTGCTAGTTCATTATCACTTCAGTCATACAGAGACAGGCAGTCATAATCCGCATATGGCATAATGTCAAGAAACAGTGCTATTACAGAGACAGAAGCACAAGCGCAGACAACATCAGGTGTTGAAATATCAAGTGTCGCAGAAGATGGCTTGTAAAGTTCTTTCATTTCGGGTTAATCGGATGTATTGCTATAGCAATAACTGCTGAGTTATGTCTGTCAAAGATGGTAAAACTCCTCAGAGTCTCATTTTGCTTGCCAAAATTGTAATCTAAATGTTCACTGTTACTGTCAGGATAATGGCAGTCTGAATGGCCCTTCAATAAGGAGCACTGTTAAAGGGGTCATGAACTGACAAATCAAAATTCCCCTGATGTTTTGACAGAAGAGGTCGTTGTACTAAAAATAATATCCTGCTTTAAGTTTCAAAACTTTTTGTGTTAGTATAAGATCAGCTTATATTGAAGTTAATCTGCAAAAATGGCTGTGGATTGTAGTATGTCGTACAACAAGACAATGTGCAGTCTCAAGCTCTGGAAAAGCACACAGTCTTTGAATGGGCTATATGCACAGCTAGTGTTTTTCAGCCAATGATGAACTTACAGTGAAAGGTTTATGTGACTATTTTCAATAGATGTAAGGTTCCGTTTACAGCATCATCGTTGTAATGTAATTCAAATGTAATCAGTTAAATAGACCTAAGCATCCATTTTTGCGTAAAAAGAGATAAAAAACAGTTTAATTGCAAACATCATTAGCAGCAGGTTAGTGCAAAAACTCCGTTGGAAAAACTGGGGTAAAATTCATTTCCATTTTTACAGATGGTGCAGAAAAATTTAATTTACACATTTTTTTTTACTTGTTCAAACTACTTAATTAGAATAAGCTGAAACAACACAATTCTTAAGATTTCCTTGGGAAAACTTTTTTTTTTAATGTTTAATCCAAATAATTTGTTAAAAGTGTTAAGTTAACTTATTCGATTTGTGTTGGGACAACATTAATAAATTGTGTGGAACCTTGCACTTTTTTACAGTGTAATGCAGTGCTTCATGTTTGGTCTTATACCCACTACCGTGTCTCAGCCAGGCAGTGATGATTGTTTTTTTTTTTTTTTTTAAGAAATCAGGTCTTAAATGCAGCGGTTTTGTACAGTATGACAATTCAACGGAAGCCTTGGGACTGGCTGACTGAAATTAAAAGTCTGTGTGTATACACTGCTTTTCTTTTCATCTGATCCTAATATTATGAAAGAGTGAAAGTTTTTAATAAAGTTTTTGCTGTTTTTTATTACTCACCATTGCTTTGTCTGTACAGTCTTTACAGTTTATATCTTCTGAACATTTACATGTTTTAACATACATCTTGTGAGCCTTTAAAGAAGGATGTAGACTGTCAAACATGTTAAAGTTTACAGTAGTGGGCACAAAACTGTCGATTAGAATTTTTTAAAAATTTAAATATACAAGCTGTCGACAAATTAAACCGGTAGGTGTTAGCTTCCATGTCGGACACGTTTATTTTAAAGATGGACACTGCAAAAAAATGCTGGGTTATACACAATTCTTTTATGTTGTCCCAAAACAAACCAATTAAGCTAGCATAATCGTTTTTACAAACTAAGGTGGATTCATACAATCATACAATTCAACAATTAAAAAAAAAAAAAAAATCTTTAGAATTGTGTTGTTTCAACTCTTTTTAAATAAGTAGATTAAACAAGTAGCAAAAGACATTTTGTGATTGTGGAAGACAACACATTAAAATATAATAATAATAATTATTATTATTTTATTATTATTATTATTATTATTATTATTATTATTATTATTATTATTTATTTTATCAATTTTCTGTAAAAACATTATTGAAGCAAAAAGCTGATGGTCTTATCAAGAATTAGCATTCCAGCAGCTAAATTTCTACACTAAAACCTAAAAGGCACCTATTTTACCTCTTTTTTAAGATTTAAGAGAAATCTTTTGTGTCTCCAGAATGTTTCTGGACAGTTTCAGCTCAAAAGACTCATTACATTATTTATTATAGCTTTCAGAATGTTGGAACTTTCTGCTCCAAACACAATGTAGCCGTTTTTGTTGCCTGTGCTTTGCTGCCTTTCCCACGTGCCTGTCAGAGTGTGCCTCAATCTCCGCCTCAGCTGCGTCAGAAAAACAGCACATTGAAAGACATGAAGGAAGCCGATCGCACATAACATTTGTGAGAAGCACTACAGTAAGAACGTTACCAATGATTATTTGATGTATTTGTTGTGGAGTTAATTTAAGCCTATCTGCAACAATGAGTCTCAAACAATGTCGCTTCAAAGTTCATGCACACACACACACACACACACACACACACACACACACACACACACACACACACAGAGCATGTGTTTAACTTTGCACTGTTTTTGCACGGCAAATGTGACAGGATACATGTTAATATCCACTACTGTTTGGATATCCGTTGTTTATGTACAAAATAAACCTAATTTATAGTCCACAAACCAGGATTGAAACGTTTACTTTAACAATTGTACAGACATTAGGCTGTGGCGATAAAGTGAAGATGGTAAAATTTCTGCAATTCATTACAAACATGCACTGTTTTAAAAACAGTTTAAACTTGTAAAACTCATTCTTGATCACATTTGATGATGACTGATGATCACAGAGAGCTGAACAGATCTTTTAATCCCGGTTGCTTTGCGCACGTCCTGTCTTGTTGACATGATTATACACAGTACTACATGTTAATTCGCAGCTGTCAATCAAATCAGTAAGCAAGGAAACCACACTCCTACCTCACGTTGCGATGGGGCTCAAAATAGGAAGGATTTGGATCCTATATTTTAACGTCAGGAAATTTTAAAAAAGAGATTTATTGTGTTTCCATCACTCCAATATGACTGTGGACCAAGTGTGCCGCAAGCCTGCGTTTGAGTGAAGGTCTCGGCCGTTAGATCGTCCCCTGGTGGCTGGCTGCAGTACAAGTCATAAAGCCCGCCTCCTCCGTGTTAATGAAGGAGACTTGAGCCCAAATAAAAAAAAAATTATTACACTTGCAATAAAATGTCCTGAAAGATGGTTCTGGTCGATTAAGGCACTGGTTATTGTGCTGAAATAGGTGCAGAACTTCATTTTTATAAACAGTTTGTTTTTAGCAGTAATTTAATGCTGGGCGTGTCATCGTGATTGACAGCTGTGATTGACAGTTTCTCAAAGCAGCGCGTCTGAGCTTCGGCAGGAGACTGAAGTGTTATTATTCGATTTCTGTGTTATTTTACCATGACAAAATGAGTTCAGCAGTGAACTATAGTTTCTGACATACATGATCCTGGTGGAACACTGTTTATTCGCTAAGGTCAGGGCTTTTTTTGGGCTTTATTAGTTTGCTGATACACGCTTAACCACCCAGATAGCAAAATACACTCGGGCCAGTTCCGGCTAGATTCTCGCATGCCGGAGACTTACCCCTCAGAGCTCAGACTGACTACCTCTGCTGGACCTACTCCGGATGCCTGGACTCACTGCCCGATTCCAGCCCGAGTCAATCGAGCTAGATGCGGCGGCTGATCGAGCCGGCACTGCCGCATGCGAGTCGGAATCAACCCGCAACGCCGCGAGTAGGTTATGCGCTGCGGCCCGGAGCTGGCGCGATTGAATATATAAAACCCCTTATATTTGTTAACGTTATTACATCCATTTGTGTTGATGACAGCAAATGCATGCTGAGAAGTTCGGGGGGGTGTGGTTGATTTTACATAAAGCGTTTGGTTGGAAGCTCGACTCGGCTCATTTTTGGCTCCATCAGACAGTCCTTCTGCGCATGTCAAGGCTCCAATTTCAGCAGTCTTTTGCGACAGTTTGTGCCCGTCAAGCAGGCGTTTTGCCCTCAAGGCGTTCAATGGGAAAAGGGGCTGTCGCGTCGTCCATATTTTTTACAGTCATTGCTGTGGACACACTATACCTACACACAGTTCCAAAAGATGATTTTCCTCATAGGTCCCCTTTAATGGTTTTTGGACCTTTTTTACAGTATGTTAATTAAAAGTCCACTTAAATTTCTGATGAACTCCATCTAATCCTTAAGAAAAAAATATTTTTTTAATTCAATCCTAGAGCTGACATGCAAATATTTGGTGTTACTGAACTATATGAGAACCGTTTGTGTGACGTTGCACATATACACTAATATGGTGTATATAAAAATGCAGAAATAATGCTTCAGAATGCACAATCTTCACTGGCAGCAAATCTCTGAACACCGGGACATAAAAGAAGAGAATTGAAATCCAAATTGCACCTAGCTATTAAAATGGGTCTGCTTAAGCTTGCTTTGACGCCTCATTTGGTGCCTTTTTATCAGGAAGAAATCAACTTCAATTTGCCTCCCGCAGCAAATAGCATCATTTTTTTTTTCAACAGAGCCACTGGAATCCAAACCACCTCTTAAATCTCACTGTTTTTATCCTGGTCTAATCCATGAATATTCATTTGCATTTTTCCATTTCCAAGGTCTCCAGCAGAGACGCAGAGGGGTCACAGAGGGATGGCGTTTTCTCTGTGAACTCAGCAGGTGCTTAAGCACAAGATGCGATAACTAGATGTACTCAATGAGAATGCTAAGACAACTCATCAAGTCCCCGATGTACAGCACTGGCCTAATAACACAGCGTGCAGTAGATGGCAAGATGCGACGTATAACCTTCCTTAACCTGCCATTTATCCTCAATCTCCGAAATTTGCCCCTTCCAAGGACACTGACACATAATGGAGCGCTTCATTTGACTTATTTAGCTGTGCATGTGTGAGCACTGGACAGGCCTTAAATTGAACTTGGCCACACTGGTGTTCAATTGTCATTTACGCAAATGCCACTTAGCACAGCTTGAATATAATAGGGATACATTTACCATACAGATAATCTCGGACACCTGTACCATTTTTAATTTGCCCTGTAACAACGTGGAGGACAGTTCTTAGACAGATTCACCACTGGGTTTCATGCAAACTTTTGGCACCATAGGTAACACTTTAGGTAAAATTAAAGGCAGTATTTTTTCTCTAAGTACTATTACTTAAAACCAGCAGTCTTCATGTCACATGAAAACATGAAAATAAAGGTACTACGTATGTGCTTTTCGTTTTTATGTATTTCTAATGTGAGTTTGATTACCATCTTTTATGACATTTATAGCCACACTGAAAGCACCAGCAGATAGTTTACCTCATTATCGAAAATAAAATAATTGGCAACGTGTTACATGATTGATTTGATTTGGAGTTAAACCAAAGTAATTCAGTTAAGTTAGAGAGGATATAAGTCACTTTCCAAAACCTTTTCATTCAATGTTCCACAGTGGTGAAATGATCTTTCCATTCCTATTTGTACTGCAGATTAATTCAATCAACATTAAAACAACAACTAAAAACCTGACTCTCCTGAACCTCTGTGAATAAAACCAAGACCCTCTCTTCTCTCCTTGACTTCACCACATGAAAACACCAAAACATTATTATTTCTGAGTGTGCCTCATACAGGTGAGTGGATTTGACAAACCACCTGCAGAAAACAAACTACTTCATCTCTCTGACACTAACTAACATTTGCACCAGTTCCAAATAACAAACTGCACAAGCAAAGCTAAAAAATACAAAGGGAATGTATGTAAAAATTTTGACAGTCTATAAGTAAATAAATAAAAAAGTATTTCATTATTCTGGCATTTAGCAATTCAGTAAAATAGTAAACGTTTAGTATGATTTACTATCAGGCATTTAAAAAATGGTTATGTTCCTTTTTTAAAGTGAATGTAAACATATGGTTTCAACTGTAGCTATTTAGTAAATCTTTTTCATCCATTCATTTATAAAAATACAGGAATTTGATACGATGCACTGAAAACCATGTCCTCTAATGTGACATATATCCACTCTAGGATCTGTCACTGAAACCTATGATGCGCACCTGTTAAGTTTTTGTCTCAGAATGTTTCAGATGATTAACTTTGTTATAAACCACTATAAAATGTACTTTTATTGTCCTTTAGTTACTCTCACTCTATTTTATTAAATTAATTTTCTTAATTTTAGGATGTATTTAAGTGGTCCCATTCAAGATCTAGAGACTGGAGCCCAAGACGTGCTCCTTTTTTTTCTCTCCAAAATGTTTCACATATTTTGGAAACCACTAAAAATGTCCATTGGTGTGACACCCCTATTTAGTGAAAATGTACAGCAAGTCATGAAGAATAAATATATTTTTATTTATAATTTAATCTATGAAGTTAAATGTCCAACAATGAAGTTTAATCCATCTCACTCAATATCTATATTTTAGTAGTTAATTTTCCTAAATTTAGTATGTATTTATTTAAAAGCAGCTTTTAAGTTTTTAAAAACCTTTTTAAAATTAAAATTTTTAGCCATTTTAACTACGTATATATTTATGATAGTCTACAGAACAAACCATCCTTATACAATAACTTGCCTAATTACCCTAACCTGCCTAGTTAACCTAAGTAACCTAGTTAAGCCTTTAAATGTCACTTTAAGCTATCTAGTCAAATATCATTACTGTCATCCTGACAAAAACAAAACAAAAAAATCAGTTATTAAGAATGAGTTAATAAACTATTATGTTTAGAAATGTGTTGAAAAAAAAATCTGCTCTCCGTTAAACAGAAATTGGGAACAAAAAATAAACAGTGGAGGCTAAAAATTCAGGGGGGCAACTAATTCTGACTTAACTGTACTATTTTTTTACTGCCCATTTGTCAACTGTCCACATACATATTGTATACATACATACATACAATATATGTTTTTTGTTTATTTATTTTTTTTTACTTATTGAACTGTGCCTGTAAGAATGTGGGATAGACCTTAAAGCATTTAAGTCTTTGTTGTAAATCAGTTATTTACACTCCCTGACCAAGTCAAAATGTTATCCCATTGTGCTGTGCCATATCTTTAAAATACAGAGTGAGCGCAGTATTTTCTATGGTTGTACACAAGAGTGTTCAGTTACTGTCCCCTCATAGCACTAAAACATATTTTCACCTCATTTTAAGGTTGAGCATTTAATTTAATGGTCAGGTATATTTAATTGACTACATTATGATTATAAACTTAGAAATACATTATAAATGCTGGTAAAGGAACTACGTTAAATTGAAGGTAAAGTAAACCTACCTTTCACTAGAAGTGAAAAGTGCTGGCTTAAAGAACATTCCATGCAAATGTTCATTGCTATTACCTGTACCATGTTAATTTCCCCAGCAACAGTAAAGAAGTCAAGGACAGCTTCACTGTTGGGATTTGTGCAAACTGTTTGCAATAGATGAATATGCATATACACATGTTGTACATACAGTACAATGGAATGTATCATTTTACTTACTAAAATGTAAAAGTATGAGGACTGGACTGGCCTTCAAATTGAACCAGGTCACACCGATGTTCAGTTGTCATTATCACAAGTGCCACTTAGCACAGCTTGAAGATAATAGGGCTACATTAACCATACAATTACCAGATTACCTTGGACACCTACCATTTTAATTTCCCTAGCAACAGTTTAGAGTCTATCCTACATGTAACATGAAGTGAATCTTTTCAAAGTTAGCAAAAAAAATAAATAAAACCCAAAATGCAAATTAGATGCATCCATCCAATTAGATGCTAGATTCCATTCAGTTGTTAAAGTACACATGAAACCAAAACATACCATATTGATTTTGTTAGCTCTCATTGTTAGTTTTGTGGTGAACAACTGCACATCACTAAGAAAAAAAATAGTTTACCTTCTAATCTTTAATTGAAATAAAAAAAATAATAAAAATACACTCCCTATTTGTTTTTAGTTAAATTCACAGATTACATGTGTCTGAGGTATAGGGTGTGGCTAACATAATTAAGCATGCCTCTCCAACATTCAGTTTAAACAGTGCTATAGCGACAAACCGAAATGGTGAGGAGGAATTCTCCCGAAACACTTTTCCCAATCTTTCTGAATGAAATGCCTACTTTACTACATCCAATTAGCTTGCAGTAGAAAAAAAGGCTTGTCTAAAGTTTTCTCATTTAATATTGGTTTCTCTAGGAACTGGGTCACAATACAAAAAAAAAAAAATGTTAGCTGCTTCCAATTTATGCAGACTTAAAAGCAGCTAACTAGAGTATTGGTAACCTAGTAACTGGCAATAAACAAGCCAATCATAATAGAGACAGCTGATATGTCAGGTGGGTGTAATGTTTGTTATCTGAGTTTAATTGGTAAATGTGGTTATTTTATCATATACAATTTTACTGGTTTTAATATATATTCTATTGGTTTTAGTCAAAATGGCAATAGTCTTTGGTTCTTGTGTATGTATATTTAGTATTGTGACTATACCTCAGACAAAAATAACTATCTGTATCTGAACCAAATGCCCACGCAAAAGTTTGTCCCACACATATTGATAGGTGTGAAGCAAACAACTCATAAAGTTGCATAGCTCAAAGAAACTAATGGTGTGACCCAATGGAAGGATCAGGAAGCTCATATAGAGTTTCTGCTGTCTGTGTATTCTAACATCTCCAATAGGAGTTTCAGGCAGTTTAATATCATTTGCTGTAAATAGAGATCTTTAGGTTAAGATTCTTGAGGGATGCATTAACATCTCTTCTGAAGAACTGTACTACACTGATTTAAATACACTGATTTCAAAAGTCTTCTCCCCATAATAAATTCAGCACACAATACTTATTTAAAGTATTTTAGCAGTCTAGTGCATTGGCACCTTAGCACATTAAGCCAAATGTACAAAGTTTCAGCAGTCTTTACTGGTATTTTTTTGCACTCTGTTTGTTGCATGCTAAATCCAATAAATGTCAATGGAGTATGTCCCAAAATACATTAGAGCAATTCCATGCAAATGTCAACCTTGCCATAAAAAAGTGAAACTATTTCTAAGAGGTTTGTGTAGGCTTGTATTTTACTGTACTGTAAAAAATTATCTGTCCAAGTTTTTGAACTATTTTATTTGATCACACAAGTGCCACTTTAAGATTTCACATTCACAATGGACAGATATTACATCCATAACAAAGCTTTTTTTTCTCATAAATGCAAACATGTTATATAAATATATATATATATATATATATATATATATATATATATATATATATATATATATATATATATATATATATATATATATCAGAGGACCACACCGGGTACCACACCTGTCAGCTAAGAACAGGAAACAGGGGCTACAATTCACACAAGTTCACCAAAATTGGACAATAGAAGATTGGAAAAACGTTGCCTGGTCCAATGAGCCTCAATTTCGGCTGCAAGATTCAGATGGTGGGGTCAGAATTTGGCATCAACAACATAAAAGCATGAATCCATCCTGCCTTGTATCAACGGTTCAGGCTAGTGGTAGTGGTGTAATGGTGTGGGGATGTTTTCTTGGCACACTTTGGAACCATTGGCATCAATTTAGCATCGTCTTAATCCCACAGCCTACCGGAGAATACTGTTGTTAACCAAGTCCACCCCTTTATGACCACAGTTTTTCTATCTTTTAATAGCTACTTTCAGCAGGATAGCTCGCCATGTCATAAAGCATGAATCATTAGTTCACTGTACTCAAATGGCCTCCACAGTCACCAGATGTCGTTACAATAAAGCACATTTGCAATGTGGTGGAACGGGAGATTAGCAGCACGAATGTGCAGCCGACAAATCTGCAGAAACTGCATGATATTATCATGTCAATATGGACCATAATCTCTAAGGAATATTTCCAGTACCTTGTTATTAATGCAGTTCTGAAGGCAAAAAGTAGTCCAACCCAGTACTACTGTAGTCAGGTACCTAATAAAGTGACCGGTCAGTGTATATATTCGTTTTTCATTTATATTTTCAGTTTTAACTACAAATGTTCCATAACACTGAAATTGCTCATTAGATGCTATTAAAATGTAGTGATTTAGATTGTTAGTGATTTTAAATTGTATTTTTTTAGTGGAAACCATTAGTATGTTACGACATAGAGTGGAGGAACTGACGTCACCTTGTAGGCTAATCAGCTGTTTGCAAAAAACGTGTTTCCTCGTGTAGCGAGCCATGTAATACCACGTCGCCCTGGGCACAAATCCACACCAGCTGGATCTCCCATCAACCTCGGATCGCTCACAGCTGGACCTCATCAGCCAGGGAGAGATATAAGCCAGCCCCACGCAGGAGGAAGTGAGCTTCATTTTTGACATGACTCCCTGCGCTAACGCTTGTCTCTCTCTGTCTCTCCCACAGCCGAATCCAGCTCGTGACCGATCCAACACTCTACTTCTCACCAGCCTTCACCATCTCCCCGGAGCACTTGAGCACGCACCATTAAGAAGAGCACTCATTCACCCCAATATCACTTGTAAATAAAGGCACCCTCCGGGGCATTGTTTGTAACATTATCTACGGTGTTTGTGTTTTCCCTCTGCCTCGCTACAACTGGTGGAGAATGCGGGCATTGCAGAGGGAAAAATTCAGAAGAAACACTCACCATTAAGTAGAAAATAACCGCTGAATTTTTCTCTGTGTTTGTTACAGACAGGCATCCGCTCTCTCTCTCTCCCACGCTTCCTCTTACTCGGCTGTCAACATCCCGTCGCCATGTCGGTGGAAGAGGTACTGCTCCACCTAGCGGAGATCTCCAGGAAACAGAATTCCATCTCTGAGCAGCTTACAGCCAGACAGGATCGACTGGAACAGCAGCTCCGCCAGGCGGCCAGACACCATCCGACTCCCGAAGTGAGTGCGCATCATCATCTCACTAAACTCAGCGACCTGGATGATATTGACGCTTATTTACATACCTTTGAGGTTATTGCCGAGAGAGAAGGCTGGCCAAAAGAAAACTGGGCGAGAATGTTGGCTCC
The DNA here is from genome assembly GCF_052040795.2 of Danio rerio. Taxonomy (NCBI): domain Eukaryota; kingdom Metazoa; phylum Chordata; class Actinopteri; order Cypriniformes; family Danionidae; genus Danio; species Danio rerio. The sequence goes on from NC_141037.1 coordinate 37,745,979, forward strand.
GTTTCTCACAGGAGAAGCACAACGAGCATATTTTTCACTAGAGACACCTAAAAATGAAGATTACAAAGCGTTAAAAAAGGAAATATTAGCCAGAATGGGGCTATCCACAATCAGCGCAGCCCAACAGTTTTCCCAGTGGTCTTACGACGAGAAACAACCAGTGAGAGCGCAAGCAGCTCAACTTTCTCGCCTGGGAAGGCTATGGTTATTGGGAGGAGATCCCTCGGCGGTCCAGGTCGCTGAGAAGGTGATCATCGAGAAGATGATGCGTGCGTTACCCCGACGTTTGCGAACACTCACCAGCATGCGAAATCCTGAGTCACTGGCCACCTTGGTGGAAGCGATCGAGCTGGCTGAAGCTCACATCGCCAGAGATAATGGGGAGAGAGCGGCTCTGCCACCCCGGAGGGTAAGTGCGCCTTGGCGACCGGTGGAGGGCACAGCGCGACCAGGCGGCAGACCAGCGGTCCCCAGCCCGATGGACGAGCCGATGCCCACCGAGCCGACGACGCACTCGACCCCGGCCTGGACAGCAGGGTGCGCGGTTCACCGCAATATCCCTCCCGAAGCTCCCACCCATAAAGTCCAACTAGAGGGAAAAACACAAACGGCCACCTTAGACACAGGAAGCGCCATCACTCTGGTTCACCCGAAGACTTTGAAGTACCGCCAAGAAAGTAAAAGCCTTATTCCAATCACGTGTGTACACGGTGATACCCGCCACGTACCCGCCCGAAGAGTGACCATCGCGGCGAAACCAGGCAGCTGGCGCATTGAAGTCGGGGTCGTCCCAGATCTTCCTGTGCCCCTCCTACTGGGCAGAGACTGGCCGGGGTTCGACGAACTCCTCACTCACCACCACGCTCTATCGGCTCGTTCCAAGAAGAAGAACAAGTCACGGGCTCATCGGGACCGCAAACCAGCGCTGATGACCACCGAGAGCGACAGAGGGGGTGAGTCATCAATATCTGCTAATTTATACTTTGATCTATTTCAGCAGATAACCGCAGGAGGTGATTTTGGCAGAGCACAGAGGGAAGATGAAACGCTCAAACACTGTTGGCCACAAGTACGGATCATCGACGGTAATGAGCGAATTCCCAGCCCTCACCCCCTCCCACATTTCATTGTGGAAAATGGTCTGCTGTACTGTGTCGCAGAGAGGCGGGGGGAAAAGAAGACACTACTGGTCGTTCCGAGGACCAAGAGGGAGACGGTCTTGGAACTGGCACATACCCACCCGATGGCTGGACATCTGGGAGCGGCCAACACGGTGAAAAGGATCCGCGATCGTTTCCATTGGCCGGGGCTAGACGGGGAAGTAAAGAGGTATTGCCAGGCATGTGACATCTGCCAGAGAACGTCTCCCCAACGACCACCCCCCAGCCCTCTAATACCACTACCCATCATCGATGTGCCCTTCACCCGAATTGGTATGGACTTGGTAGGGCCTTTGCCGAAGTCGGCCCGGGGACATGAGCACATCCTTGTTATCCTCGATTATGCCACCAGATACCCTGAAGCGATTCCCCTGAGGAAAGCCACGTCATCGGCCATCGCGAAGGAGCTGTTTCTGCTATGCAGTCGAGTGGGAATCCCAACGGAGATACTGACCGACCAGGGCACCCCCTTCATGTCCCGGTTGATGGCAGACCTCTGTCACCTACTCAAGGTAAAACAGCTAAAAACCTCTGTATATCATCCACAGACGGACGGCCTTGTCGAGCGCTTTAACAAGACTCTGAAGCAGATGCTCCGACGGGTGGTGGCAGAGGACGGGCGCGACTGGGACCTCATGATCCCGTACGTGTTATTCGGTATCAGGGAAGTCCCCCAGGCCTCCACAGGATTTACCCCCTTCGAACTGCTGTTTGGCCGCCAACCCAGGGGCCTATTGGATGTGGCTCGTCAAGCCTGGGAGCAGGAGCTAGCCCCCCAGCGGTCGGTGATTGAACACGTACGGGACATGAGAGAACGCATCGACAAAATCATGCCCATCGTCAAGCAACACCTGACCGAAGCCCAGCGCGCCCAGCAGAGATTGTATAACCGGCCCGCCCAACCCAGAGAGTTCCACCCAGGGGACAAGGTGATGATACTCATACCTACCACAACGTCGAAGTTCCTCGCATCCTGGAAGGGACCATACACCGTGGTAGAAAGGGTAGGGCCGGTAAATTATCGAGTCCGTCAGCCGGGACGAAGACGGGAAGAACAACTTTACCACGTTAATCTCATGAAGAAGTGGGTTGCAGCTCCAGGTCATCTCGTTGCCTTCGCTGAAGAAACTCTTCCCGTTGTCCACATTGGTGAGCAACTCTCACCAAACCAGAAGGCGGAGCTGCAAGCCTTGGTTGGTCAGTTCAAGGATGTGTTCTCGGAGAAACCGGGCCGAACCTCCATCATCCAACACAACATTATCACCCCTCCTGGCACCATCGTCCGGCAAAGGCCTTATCGAGTTCCAGAGGCTCGCAGGCTGGCTATCGACGAGGAAATCCAGAAGATGAGAAGGTTAGGCATCATCGAACCATCCCGTAGCCCGTGGTCCAGCCCAATAGTGATGGTCCCCAAACCCGATGGCACCCTCCGTTTCTGCAACGACTTCAGGAAACTCAACGAGATCTCCAAGTTCGACGGATACCCCATGCCTCGGGTGGACGAGCTGCTGGATAGGCTGGGTGGAGCCCGATTTATCTCCACCATCGACCTCACCAAAGGCTACTGGCAGTTACCACTCAGTGAAGACGCCAAGGAGAAAACCGCCTTCTCCACACCCGGTGGGCACTGGCAATACCGGGTTCTTCCCTTCGGGCTCCACGGGGCCCCAGCCACATTCCAAAGAATGATGGACATCCTGCTGAGGCCCCACCAGCCATATGCAGCAGCCTACCTGGACGACCTCATCGTCCACTCAGAGTCATGGGAAGAACACCTATCCCGGTTACGGAGGGTGCTCTTAGATCTTCGACGGGCTGGGCTCACAGCTAATCCCAAGAAATGCCACCTGGGTCTAGCCGAAGCCAGATACCTCGGCTTCCACATTGGACGAGGTCTCATACAGCCACAGCAAAACAAGGTCAAGGCACTACAGGAAACTCCACAACCCACCACAAAGACCCAGGTACGTGCATTTCTGGGGTTAGCGGGCTACTATAGATGTTTCATACCTAACTTCTCATCCATAGCCAGCCCTTTGACAGACCTGACCAGAAAGGGGCAGCCGGAGAGGATAAGATGGACCAAGGAAGCCGACGATGCGTTCCGGGCCCTAAAGAAGTCCCTCACGTCCTCACCGGTACTGCACGCACCTGACTTCGGCTGCCCCTTCATTCTACAGACGGATGCTTCCGACTCGGGCCTGGGCGCGGTCCTCTCCCAGGTCCACGGCGATGAAGAACATCCTATAATGTACGTGAGTCGGAAGCTGACCCCCGCAGAGACCCGCTACGCAACGGTGGAGAAGGAGGCCCTGGCGATCAAGTGGGCAATCCTGGAGCTAAGGTACTATCTCCTTGGCAGGAAATTCACTCTGGTGACCGACCACGCCCCACTACAATGGATGGCTACAGCGAAGAACAACAACGCTCGGGTCACCAGGTGGTTCCTGTCGCTCCAGGATTTCAACTTCGACGTTCAACATCGAGCCGGGGCCTCCCACGGAAACGCAGACGGACTCTCACGGCTCTGGTCAGGATGGACAGGTCTGTCGAAACATTCTACCCCCCCTCTCAATACACTACTCTTCCTTCGCAGGACACCGAGGACCAGGACGACGCTAAGGGGGGGGGAATGTAGCGAGCCATGTAATACCACGTCGCCCTGGGCACAAATCCACACCAGCTGGATCTCCCATCAACCTCGGATCGCTCACAGCTGGACCTCATCAGCCAGGGAGAGATATAAGCCAGCCCCACGCAGGAGGAAGTGAGCTTCATTTTTGACATGACTCCCTGCGCTAACGCTTGTCTCTCTCTGTCTCTCCCACAGCCGAATCCAGCTCGTGACCGATCCAACACTCTACTTCTCACCAGCCTTCACCATCTCCCCGGAGCACTTGAGCACGCACCATTAAGAAGAGCACTCATTCACCCCAATATCACTTGTAAATAAAGGCACCCTCCGGGGCATTGTTTGTAACATTATCTACGGTGTTTGTGTTTTCCCTCTGCCTCGCTACACCTCGATAAAATCCCCATAGGATTTTCCCACAGGCTTTTCGAAGATTCCAGATAATAAGCTCTGTGCTCAAACACTGTTCATTACACTTACACGTTTTGTCCAGCCGGATAATCCTCACACAAAAATACAACTTTTAGCACTTTTTGATCTTAAATTCAAACGCATAAATGGAAAAGCTAACATTAGGCTATGAACGCACTACAGTGCCTTTAGGGCGCTCGCCTGTGATGTCACCTTACACTGCTAAAGATAACTTTTCAAGCTTATATTTAGAAATATGGTCCATAACAAAGATTTACTCTCTCGGTTTATTTTTTCATAATCCACACTACATATATAAACAAACAAATATGCAAAAACACATAGACCTACAAGCCTTTTGGATAGTTTTTTACATGGGAGATAGATTTTGCTTTGGTTTACGGTTGTAAAAGTTTTAAAACTGTATGTATAAATGTGCCTTTATAGTATTATCATAAGACATGTTTAAATAAGTGTATCGCTCGCATACAAACAGCCCACTTACCTTAGTAACAGATGACAGAAATGAGGTGTGAGTGGCAAGCAAAAAGCAGCCCACACAGTCACATATGCTATAAATCTTAAAGAGGTGTAAATATTGCAATTATGACAAAGTTAAATGTGTTACCTATAGTGAAAAATCTACTTTTCAAGCTGTTTGGTAAGACATATGTGTAGGTATAGTGTATAGAATGTCTTATTGGGGTGATATAAACACACCCAGTCTCTTTTTTTTCAATTTAACAACATAAAAACGGTGGACCAATTGAAGCGGTTTTAAGATCGACCGCAACTTGACTTAGAAGTGCGGTCCCCCCGCCCACCAATACCTCACGCCAATGCCTCACGCACACGTCCCTCTATTGGAAATAATGAACTTGCCTTAAGCAGGTCGCACACCAGAAGTGCCGCTCAGCTACGCGCAACGTCAGGCCACGCAGCGCCATGCATTTTAGAATTCTAATCATAGGTTCCTATCAGGGTAAACATAACGGCACCACTAGGCGGCAGCTGTCCGCAGCGCCCAGCCGCAACTCAGGACACTGTTCATTTTTCTGCCGCGCCACAGAGCGCCATCTGACACAAATGATTTTGTAGTCTCTGCTTGGTCTGTGTCCAAGTCGTACATGTACGGCTGAATTCAGGTCCTCTCACTCATGTAGTTTTTCTCTGTCTGCCTGTCTGTTGCCAAACACAGAGCGGGGGGAGCTCTTGGCTCCGGCCCCTTGTTAAGTCGGGCGGGAAGTCGGAACTAATTTTCATGTGAAGCATCACACTCCTAAAACAGCAACCTGTGTACACGTCTCCAAAATGACACTTTTTTAACACAATAAAAAAAATAATAATTCTCAATTGTGTTTTGAACTGAACCTAAACAGGCAAACTCAGAAGAACCATAATATTAATATTAAATCTTTAAAAAGTGGTAAACTAGCTGCCCTTTAAAATGAAGAAGAGAAAAAAAAATGACAAAAAATCAATCAATTGATCACGTTAAAATGACAGTTACTCTGTGTATTTTTTACACATTTATTAATTTATTCACAATTATTTGCATTACTGAGAGCAGGAAAGACAGGCTGCAGCGGTAAGCAGTAACTTCACAATATCGTTTAATTAAAAATTACAAGTGAAGGCATTATCTACACACAATATGAATTCCCAATTAGAAAAATACTATACAAACTATAAAATACTATTCATGAAAATGCTTAAATAACAGACAAATCCAAACGCCCATCGCAAGCGGGCTGCGTTCTAGACAGATCAGCTCGATGACGTTCGATGTCTCCGACACCGCCTGTAGTCCAATTTACAACTTGATAGCAACAGTCTTTTTAAAGAAGCGTAATCGATTTAAAAAATCAAGACTGTGATGTTACTAATGTGTTTTATGTTGTAAAATAAAACGTAAAGTTATCTTGAGTTGGTGTTAGCCATTATTAACTGAAATCCCATTGAAAAAAAAAATAAACATTGACTTTGGGACAAGGAAACCGGAACTGATAAAATGCTAACTCGCTTCCGAGTTTTGCATACAAATTGAAGTCATAGCTCCTCCAATCTATACACACATACATACAATAGAAATCTTCAAGCTTACTTATTGAACTTTGTTTGTATGAGCACTGGACAGGCCTTAAATTGAACCAGGCCACAACAACATTCATTTGTCATTTTCCCAAATGCCACTTAGCACAGCTTGAAGATAATAGGGATACATTTACCATACAATTACCAGATTACCTCGGACACCTGTACAATTTTAATTTCCCCCACAACAGCGTAGAGGACAATTCTCAGACAGCTTCACTGCTGGGTTTCACGCAATTGTTTGGGTATACATACATAAATGGATACGTGGTGTGTAGGTGGTTGTGTCCGTGTGTGTGTATGTTTACGAGGCATCATCACTGGATGTAAGATGGAGAGTAAACAGTGTATATCCAGGGGGTCTTCTTGAGCCGTCACACTAATGCCCAGCAGTGCTCCCGCATGACAGCCGCAGATTACTCTCCAAATTAGGACTCATTTACAGCAGCTGTTGGACCAATTTTACTTGGGGAGGGAGAAATAAGCTCTCATCCTGTCTAAAGTGATCTGTAACCTACAGCATGGCCTTGAATATGTATTAGATTTGTTCGAGGAGCGGATAGAAGAAAAGGATAGACTGTACTGTGGTTACTTGCTTGGCTGGGTTTGGTGTGGAGGTGGTATACGAAACAAATGCAGGATTGCAAAAATAATGATGATAATAATAATAATAATAATAATAATAATAATAAACATAAATGAGTGGTGTTTTGTTTGCAATGTGCAGCATTACTATTTTAAAGAGGACCTATTATGAAAATATCACTTTTAAGAAGGGGTTAAACACAGTTGTGCGGCATCAGATTGTGATTACAGTAAGCATTTAAAACATTTATTTGTTATATTTTTATAACCACACTTGCTAAAAACAGTCTGCAGAAACACTTTGATTAACATTCTACCATTGTACATATGTCATCGAAAGGGGGATAGGCCCACCCATAAGTGACAACCTCTCCCTCATTAGCATAGACAGCCATGAGTGAGAAGCAGCCATCCATTATTAGCGTTTTCACACCGTACTTCCTAAAGATAATGTCAAAGGGAATTGTAAATGTTGAGCTTTAGAATGCACAAATGCACAGTATATTCTCCACAGACTGGCTTCTTCTAAACTATTTTTTTTAGACAAAAAAATTCACATTATCTTTTTCACAAAGATGATGTTAGTCCTGTTTTGAATCTGCTGCTATGCTGACACATACATTTGTCGATCCACTCTCTTTTAATAAGGGGGCTGGGAGCACAATCATATTTGCATTTAAAGTGATAGTGAACAAAATGGTACAATTTGGAGCAAAGCCTAAAAGGAGCAGTTTCAAAGAGTTATCAATAATATTTTGAGCTGAAACTTCACATACACACTGTAGAGACACCAGAGACTTATTTTAAATCTTGTAACGGGGGCATAATAGGTCCCCCTTAAAATCTGGTAAAACAAAATTAATTGTATTACTTGATACTGATTTTACTAACTAAATGTTTACAAAGTTAATTTAAACTAAGGAATACACCACAAAAAAATGTCAGCTCAAAAAATTGGACTACATACTTTTCTTTTACAAATTTATCTTTGTACAACATAGGCTCATTCTGAAAATGTAGCCCTATATACATTTCTGGAGATCACGAATTATGTAGCCAGAAGTATTTATGGCTGTGTTTCGTATTTAAAACAAACGCTACAGGGCAGTGTGATGTAGTTTCTTTTTGTGCTTACCAGCTGGCCACTTAACTCTGTATGGATGGCTTTCCTGATGTTACAAGTTTTTCCAGGTAGCTCGCCATGTTGGCGGTCTTGAGACGCAAAGAGGAATTGAGCATGACGATGAGGTTCTGGTGAAGAATGGTTCCAGAAATCAGGTAAGACAAAACAGAATCCAAAAAATAAAATAAACAAGTAAATAACAGGGTGAGAATGTGGTAAAATCGGAAAACGTGGTAAAAATCAGACGAGGGCTTTTTTTTTTTTTTTTTTGCTGGGTTTAGAGAAGTGGGTGCCAATTGGTGCTTTTAAAAGCACTACTTGCTGCGTTTAGGGAAGGAGGAGGGTGGGTCAGTCAGTCAGTCAGTCAACAGCAACCTCTGGTGGATTTACACAAAAACAGCAGGGCAAATGGCACTCGCAAAATAAATTTGAGATCTCAAAAACCATACACAGTGGCTTCTCGTAGATTCGCAAAATCAAAAACTGCAAAAAAAAAAAAAAAAATGTAGCTCCTGTGACGGAATTAGCGCTCTCCAGAAATGTATATTGGGGAATGTTTTCAGAATGGGTTGTATTTGTAATGCCGTTTATTTGAAATGTTTATTAATAACAACAAAATAGCAAGCATAATAGTTGTTGTTATTGTTTTTATCATTATTATTATTATTAGTAGTAGTAGTATTAATTTTAATTTATTTTTATTTTTTAAATGCAATCAAAATGAGTCACAATTTGTCTGTTGTCAATACTTTTATTTTACATACTAAATGTTTAAAAGATATGACAGACATATAGTAAATGTCCAAATCCTTTTAGCACAATTTTTTTTGTACCCCATACAGGATTCTATAAATTGCCCTCTTTATTTTTGTAATGCAATACAAAACCAACCTCAAGACTTTAATTTTAAACAAACAAACAAACAAACAAACAAACAAACAAACAAACAAACAGATAGATAAATAAATATATAAATAAATAAATAAATAATTGGAAGGAAAAGTTATAATTTAAAAACATATTATTTATTAACAAAATTTTGAAATTAATTTAGTTAACTAAATTTCTTTCTTTAAAAGAAAAAAAAACTTTTTTTTTCGCAACATTTTTAAGATTTCTTTTAATGCAGCCCTTAGCTAATGCAGAGAAGAATCCATAAATCCATTGCAATAATCCTATAAATTGCCTATTTCCTTTAAGCCAAACACATGGAGGTAAAATACAATCTAAAGATGTTCTTGACACGTTTCTTGAGATTTACCAATCAATCAGAGCACAGTCAGTAATGCGAGGAGATCGGTGAGTAACTCCGTCTCCCTGCTTCGAAATTCTCAATGATTGACCTGAGGCACATCTACTGTGATGAGACGCCGGCCAAGCGATGGTCCTTCAGTTCCATCAGAGAAATCATTTGAGTCAATTCACTCGCTGATGAGGCATGAATATATGTGGCAAATTCTGTTCGGGAGTGATTTATCCTAATTGTCACACTGGGACCTCCTATTACACTACTGCAGAACGGGTCAGTGCATTAGAAAATTAAAGCAGAGGCATTCATTTTAATTCTATTTGTAAATTCTCGCCTGTGGGATGAAGATGTGCTGAGCATGTATAAATGCGTCTGTATGTCCCCAGAGTGAGCCCAGTGTTGGCCTTTCAGATGCATTCACCTCTACGCGTCCTGCACTGTGAAGGGAAGCAGACCCTGCCTGGATGTGTTTTGTTTTATGTGTAAGTGTGTGTGTATCCAACTCCTCTCTCCTCTTAGTTCCACTCACTGCTTTTGTCCGGCGCACCGAGACCATCATTTCCACATTCATTATAAAGTCAAACCAGCGACCAGCAGCATGAATCGTCTAGCCGTATCATTTACTGTATGGATGGTCTTGCTCTAACCTTATTCCATTCCAGAGGTATTAAATGATTCAATTATTCTCTTTGAATTTAATGGAACATTAGGGAATCAGTCTGAAATTGATATCGGGCACAAACTATTACGGAGTTAATTATTGCTCCAGGTAGTTTTATAGTACCGACTCTACATATATAAAAACTCTATTTTTCTGTCTGGCTATGGAAATATTCTGGAACGATTGCTTGTGATTAATTGATATGGTGATTCGATAGAGACAGAGCAAAGCTGATAATGTCCAAAGGGCTCGGAAAATAACTAATCCAACAAAATCTACAATTTGTTTGTCTTAAATAAGCAGGTTAAGTAAATAATAAGTTGAAAATCAATAAATGAAATAAGAGTTTTGTGTGGTTCTAAGAAGAAAGATATAAGTATAAGATTGTTTTCAGAAGGCAGACTTCTCATTTAAGGAGATGTTGAAGACATTTCAGTTTGCAGTCCTGAAACTCAGCACTCGGAGATGAAGAACTGCATCCTGACAGTCTCTTAATGACTTGCATGTGGAGTTACTACACTGAAAATGGATCTTTAAATTAAGCTGACACTTTGTTTAAAGGACTGTACGGTATACTAAGGCACATTTTCCCTTGAGGAACCCCAGGTTAGGTCATGGGCGTGATGGTGTAAGGAGATTTCAAGGTTAGTTTCTGTCACACATACTTTGGTTGTCAGTCAGAGAAGCTAAGAAACCGAGCTTACCAACATTATATATTTTTTATAAGGGAAACCTTTACGCACAGACATCAATTAGTCTATAAATAAATACTTTTGTTTGTTAAGTGCAAATATTCGTTTCAAAACTATTTCTAAATTCAGTTCTAATTTCCAGCAAACGAATAAATGAATAATAATAACAAAATGTGCTCAAAAACCTGAGTTATATCCTAAAACACATGCTGTGCCCCATATGGTCTAAAACCTGACAGGTGGGCAAATCTAAGCTTGTTTTTAATAAAACAAATATAAATATGGATATAATAAATAATACTGCTAATAATAATAACATTATACAAAAGCAAATTGTTATGAATGAACTGAAAAAGCCTCCCGAGATGAAGAAGGCATAAAAGCAGTGATTTTTCATATTTATGTAGGCTAGAAAATAATATGTTTTGTAATATTTTAATCCTTTATATTTATATCCTATATCTATTCTTTTTATATCCTATATATATCTTTAAAATTTTAATTTTTTCATATGTAAAGATATTTGCCTATTGCTCTCTTGTGCGTATTAAGCAGTGCGTAAGCGAGGCGCAACTCTGCGCCGGAGTTTAGACCGGGTTAGTTTTGGTCTAATGAAAAATCTATTATAGTTTCTCAAAATAGCAACGCGCCAGCGGTCCGCCTTAGAACGCCTTCCTTTTTAGACCAGAACGCCTGTGGGCGCACAAATAAGTGCTAATGCATTTGCTATTTAAACAGCCTAGCGCAACGCCTTAAAACGACTCTTGCGACAAGCTGAAACTACCAAAAGACTATTGCGCCGCGCCTTGCGCCACACTGTGCCAGGTGTACGATAGGGCCCAATGTATTTTTGTGCGCTTAAACAAAACAGATTTTCTTAAACAGATACATTTATTAAAATAATATTTTAGTCACCAAACAGATTTAAAAATTTTAAGTAATACAATTCAATTCAAGCTAAATATTGTAAAAAAAAAAAAAAAAAAAAGTACAATCTACAACTTTTCATCTATTTTTTTCTTCTCTTGATTTTTCCTCTTTTTTAAATTTGTATTTATTTATTTTTTCTATAACATACATCTGGGTGTACACATTTTTGGACCATTATCATAAGTTATTTAGTTAGATAAGCTCCAGATTCGGCTTTAATACTGACTAATCAAATGTATATGCACAAACAAATTATTGTACAACTGTTTTTAATTATATATACATGGCTAATAAGTTTGACTTTAAAATGCTTTTTAAAAATATAAAAACTGTTGTTATTCTAGACGAAATAAAACAAATTAGACTTTCTTCAGAAGAAAAAAATAATTATCAGACATACTATGAACATTTCCCTACTCTGTTAAACATCATTTGGAAAATATTAAAAAAAAGATATATGATGGCTCAATGAAGAATATTTCCTTTCCACAAAATACTTCAAAATGGAAAAAAAAATGTTGTTTGAATTGTTAAATTGTTAATTAAAACATTCTTTGGGAAGCCAGATGGTTTTTATATGACCTCGATGCAAACCCCTATTTATGTGTCTTTTTATAGCATATATAAATAAATATAAATATATAAATACTTTGCTGTTGATTTAGCCTTTTTGTTGTTGTTTTTGTTACATTTTATTTTAAGGTGTCCTTGTTAAACAAGTGTGATGTACATACTATAGTAATTACAATTAACTATACATAATTACATGTAACTAACTCTAAACCTAACCCTCATTCTAATCCTAAACAAATAGGTGTATGTGATTAATTAAAAATACTAGCATTTAAATAAATAAATATGTTATAAAAATGAAACAAGCAAATCTTAAAATAAAGCATAACCTTTTTATCTTTAACATGAGATGAAAGAGGTAGCACAGTGAGTAGCACATTCGGCTGGGTCAGTTGGCATTCCTGTGTGGAGTTTGCATGTTCTCCCTGTGTTTATATGGGTTTCATTTCAAGTGCTCTGGTTTCTCCTCACAGTCCAAAGACATGTGCTATGGGTGAATTGGGTAAGTCAAATTGGCCGTAGTGCATGTGTGTGACTGAATGTGTATGGATGTGAAGAGCATCCACTGTGTAAAACATATGCTGGATAAGTTGGCAGTTCATTCCACTGTAGCAACCCCAGATTAATAAAGGGACTAAGCCGAAAAGAAAATGAATAAATGAATGAATGAGATGAAAGAATACCATTTAAAATGTTGATAAGAACGGCATACACATAATAAGTTGTTGTAAGGTGATAATATTGTAAATATTTTTTTTTTATTTACTTTTTTTCACATTTTGCTCATTTAGCTTTATAAGAATACATGCATACATGCATACATACATACACTCATGCATACATACTTATTTGTCTGTTTTTCAAACTCATGGTTCTTGTAACTGTTTACTCTACCTTATCCAAGTCAGCATATTGGAGATGCTAATGTAAAAATACATGTATTTTTGGGTGAAATATCCATTTAAGAACTGCAAATTTCCTTCATATATATTCTCCATGCTGTACATATGATGTATTTTTTATGTAAAAACCTAACTATTTTAACTTTACCGCAAAAAGAATCAATACAGCACAGATAGTAAGACTGCAATAATTTCCAGTTGGATGCCTTCGTGTAATTTTCTTCATTTTAGTTCATTTTTTTTTTTACTCAAAGCAAAAGCAAAGAAAAACACCTTTGTAAAAACAGAAGACAGCAAAGGCAACGCTGTTCAATTCTGACCAACATATCAGCAAAGTTTTTCTATTTCAACTGTCACCCAAAAAAAAAAAAAAAAAAAAAAAAATCACTTTTCCTTACGTCTGCTCTCAGAACACAATCAGTTTTGTCCAAATGGCCCCTTTGGATAATGATCAATTGCAGTAAAGCTAGCAGAGAGTCTGGGATAATGAGATCCTGTGTCCCTTTCATTCTGCCACGGTTCTGGAGATGTTCAGGTCCAGCTGTGGGAACGACAGATGATGAATAAGAACAGAGTTTTGCTGGAGGAATAGAATGGGAAAGCTGTTTTATCAGCCAGAGTAAAAATGCAGTGTAATGTGCAGCCTTTTTTCATTAGTCCGGTTTGCTGCCCCTCCGCCTAGGTTTGTGTGACCAAGTACAGTATGAAAGAAGCTCCAAATGAGATCACGACAATTGAAAAAATTTCCCTGGATGTCACTCAAATCTAAAAATAAGAGGGCAAGTCCATTATAGATTTTGTGGCCTGAAAACAGAAATCTGATGTTATAGGGGAGTGAACATTTTGAGAATATTATTTTACAGATTATATTTAATAGTTATTATTATGGTTTTTACACCTAATACTAGTTCAATAGTGCTAAAAACAAATTAACCCTGACACTTCTAAAAATGTAAAATAAATGGTGTATGATGCTGAATTAATAAAATGTGTATATGATATGTGTCTGATTGTGTAAATGAAATGGTGAATCAGTTATCTGAACCAAAAATAAATCGTCTAAAAGAACCAGTTCACTGAAAAGATCTGGATTTCCTCATTTCCCATAGGCTAAAATTAAATTAAATTAAATTAAATTAAATTAAATTAAATTAAATTAAATTAAATTAAATTAAATCAATGAAGAATTAAAATAAAATAAATAAATAACCAAAGACAGAAAGAAAGAAAACAACAAAACAAAAAAATTAATAGAACAGAATAGAATAGAATTGAATTGAACTGAATTAAAATTAAATTAAATTAAATAAATAAATTAAGAAAAAGGAAAGATAATAAATAAATAAATAAATAAATAAAAAGAAAGAAAAAAGAAAAGAAAATAAATAAATGAAAAAAAAAATAATAAATAAATAAATAAATAAATTAAATAATTAAATTAAATTAAACAAAACAAGCTTTTTCCTCACACCTTTTTTTTTACTTTTTACAGCCTAGATCCTAGTCTCCAGCTACTATGTAAATAATAGTCAAGAACTGTGACTGTATCATAAGGTACTGTTTGAATGATTTTTAATTACTATTACAAGTCCACCAAATCTTACAGCAAAAGAAAAGAAATGAAAAGAAAAGAAAGAAAATAAAATGAATACATAAATAAAGAAAAAAAGAAAAACATTAAGAAAAAAAACATAAATAAATAAATAAATAAATAAATAAATAAATAAATAAATAAATAAATAAATAATAAAAATTGCATTAACAAAAAAAGTGCATTAAATACAATAAAACAAGCTTTTTCCTCACATTTTTTTTTTTTTTACAGCCTAGATCCTAGTCTCCAGTCACTATGTAAATGACAGTCCTTCTTGTAAATAAGCAGTCTAGAACTGTGACTGTATCATAAGGTACTGTTTGGGTGATTTTCAATGATTTTGACAAGTCCACCATAACTTATAATAAATACAGTTGAATTCTAATGGTAATGTCAGTCTCGCAGACAGCTGAAAACTGTTATTTCTCCTTATCTCCATACTCCAATGGGCCCGAAGCAGGCAGTCAGCAGCCCTCATGCAAGCCTCACTCTGAGTGACAGCCTGCCATGTATCGCGGTAAAAACAGCACAGCCAATACCTCACAACCTGACAGCGTCAACGGTAAGCAAACGCCGGCCATATGATATGAATGACTGCTGAGCTGTATTTTATTCCAGAGGGCTGCTTTTGTAAACCATTGTGTTTACAAAAAGCAAAGCTCCAGTTTTTGACGCTGTGTTAAGTGTAGAGGCCTTAAGGCAAGACACTGTGAATAGGGATAAAAAAATACATATAACAAATAAATAATAGTTTTAGGCATTCTTCTGAATAATGAATTTCTTGATTCTTTAATAATGCAAAGGCAATCCTAGTCAGTTTTGATCACTGTAGATCATTTTGAGGGATGCAAACAAAAAAAAACAAGGGTCCCAATGTATTTCCTGTTTATTTTATTTTTTTATTTCTATAGCTTCCAAGAATCCAAAAAGAGTCACATATTGATAAATAATATTATCCAAGCACTTTCACGTTAAGTTATGACTGAATCACCTCTTGCTAAAGTTATGAAATAGTTTGATAACACGTAGGAAATGTCCATTGGCCAATGACATGAAACTGACAAATTGAAATGGTCTATAAATGTGTGCCCCCAAACATTAGTAGTAACCATTGTACCTCAGTGACAGTTGCTGGAGTCTTCATTCATTGGTGTATTCTCAGGGACACCCAGGGAGCCAATGGGGATTAACACACTTGTAAATATGCTCAATAACTAAAAGAGCAGCTAGGAGGTACTTAATGCATGTGAGCTATTAGATATGCCCATGTCATTTTTATGCACATAATCATTCTCAGGTAACACTTTACAATAAGGTTCATTAGTTAATGCATTTACTAACATGACCTAATCATGAACAACACATGTACAGCATTTATTAATCATAATTGAACATTTACTAATGTATTATTAACATGCAAGGCCATGCTTGTTAACATTAGTCAATGCACCATGAGTTAACATTAACTAATAATGAACAACTGTATTTTCATTAACTTACGTTAACTAACATGAACAAATACAGTAGCAAATGTATTGTTCATTGTTTGTTCATGTTAGTAAATGCATTAATAAACATTTACTAATGAACCTTATTGTAAAGTGTGACCCATTCTCACATGATTGGTCTTCACCTGTCTGTTTTCGAAGCAGGGACTAAGAGATCTAACATGTCATAACAAATCCAAATCTGGGCAAATATTGTGCTACAGAGAGCTTTAACTACAGAAAAAGAGGGATAATCAATGACTTGCTGTGCGTTAAAATATTTTAAATGCACAACAGAGGCTTTATAGTTGATTATCCCTTGCATGCATGCAGACATATGCATACATACAAAAAATAAATAAATAAATAAATTCGCTGAATGATTCATATGGGAATCGCTGGGAAAATTAGGTAAAAATAAATGCATATTATAAGACAATGAAAGTGTTTTTAGTTCTTGCACCCATATCAGCCTGTTGTTGGAGACCGCTAAATTCAAAATATAAACCTTTTTAATGTAAAATAGGGTCTCTTTAGATATGCAAAGGATACATTATTTATTTAAATCTGCACTAATTTGTATCCATGCCTTTATTACATCACATCTTGATTTTTGTAATTCAAAATTTGAGGGTTTACCTACAAGTTCTCTCAGAAGATTACTGTATATAGAAAATTCCACTTCATGGGTTCTGACACACACATCATCACACTGCCATATTACTCCTGGACTACAACAATTACACTGACATTCTATAAAAAATCTCAGATTGATTTTAAGACCTTGATTTTTACCTTTAAAGCAGTGCATGGGCTTGCACCTGGTTACATCTGTAACCTGGTGACTCTCGCCACCCCAGCCCGCAGTCTTCCTTAGGCATCAGGACTTACCCTGTATCAGCCACGCTGTAAGCTCAAGACCATGGGTGGTAGGGCTTTCTCATACAGTGCGCCTAAGCTGTGAAATACACTACCCATCAGCATTAGGACTGCCGCCTCTCTGGACTGTTTTAAGAAACTTCTTAAGACTCTCTTTTTATTTCTATCTTATGGTTCATAGTATTATTGTTCATTGCAGCTTTTTTAATTATGCTGTGCTGCTGGCCTTGTTTTAGTATTTTGCTTTGTTGCGCTTTGAGTTTCAGAAATTTACATTACACTACAAATAAAATTTATTTTTATTATTAATATAATTATTATTATTATTAATAATTTTAGCACAAAAAAGTCAACAATGAATGAACTCAGGCTCAGAATTATTGTTTGCATGCTTGTTTGTTTGTTTGTTTGTACATACTACAGTTAAATGTTGAAATCATTTTTTAGCACTACATAATACTGAAAATTCAGCAAACAGCCAAAACAGACAAGCACATGATTTCAAAACATTTAACAGATAATAAAACTAAACAGCTTGTTTCAAGTGAGAGCTGCTGAAGTGGAGATGTATGGCTCAGTGCAAGAGAAAAAAAACTTATTTTGAAAAAAACAGCTTTTAAAAATATGTATTATAATTGAAACCAGCAGACACAAATTTTTAAAGTGTAACATAATAAATACTTAAGTCTGTTTTTTGATGTTATCTCTACATTAAACTGAGAAAAGTACTTTTCAAGGCCTTATTTACGCTTGTTTTTGCCTGCAGTTTCTTGCCTTACAGTAAATGCCATAGAATCTGAAGAAACAAACACTGCTAATATCCCTTGTTCATGCAGTCTGTTTCCCTTCACATCTGCAGTTTCAGACGCTACAACAGAGGGCCAATAAGCGGGTCGATGATAGTCTGCGCTCGCGAGCCTTGTCATATGTGCCATATGATAATCATTAATTCACTCGCTCCACTTCCAGACTAGCCACTGACCTCATCTGACCCAAAAGAAATTGATTCTGCCTCAGAACCTTAGACATCAGCACAAGTTTCAGAAGAACGAGGGTCGGAGAGAGAAAAAGAAATGAAAGTATTCATTCTGCTTCAAAATCAAGAAGCTGCTTTCCTTTCTGCTGCCTATGAAGAGGGCTAGCTTCTAAGAAGGCATGCTAGATTAAAAGAAAACTTATAAATGTTGATTTGGAGTGCTCTGTATACTCAGCATGTTTGCTAGTGATAGAAGCATCACAAAGTTTGAAATGCCATTGATTTCAACACTTCTGCATTTGATGTTAGCAATGTTAACGAACATGTTGTTGCTGAGCTAAAAACACTGGGTTAAACACTCTCAGCTGTTTGTAGATGTGTTCATTGTTTTTTGATAAATAATGCATAAGGAGTTAAACTACAACAGCTTTAAATAAAAAAGGGAACAAAATATGTAAATCATGAAAATCTTTGCTAATTCTTTTTTTTTCACTACAAAACTGCAATATGAAACTAAAATATGACAATGACTTAGGCTCATTAATCATCATGTCACTTTGCCAAAAGAAGGATTGTTAAATTGCTCAAAATGAAAATTAAAATCAGCCAACATGCTGATTTAAACAACAACATCAACATAAAACATTATTTGGAACTTCTATAACAGCTTTGTGTCCAACATTCACACAACAAACATAAAGAGACTTGAACTCCAATTGATTTCAACACTAGCATTTGGCGTACGCATGATGCTAAGCTAACTGTGTAGAAAATAGTGCTCAGTCCAATCAAATATTGCAATAAAAAATATGTTAACATGCTAACTGATAAAGCAACCAAGCAAACAACCCCACCAAAAACAAAACGAGTTGGCATTTCTAAAGTTAACAACTTTGTATCATCCAAACATCACTTTCAAACAAGAAGTATTAGCAACACTAGCATATGCTGTTAGCATGTTGCTTAGCTAACAGTGTGGGGGAAAATATGCAGTTCGATCAAATATTGCAAAAACAAAATGCTGGTAACATGGTACTGTAACTGAAAAAACAAGCGAGTAATCGCCAACATCAATAAATAAATGAATAAATAAATAAACAATTTGATTTTCAATAGTCTTTGCATAAACTGTGTCCTAACTTGCACACAATAAACAGAAAGGGATCTCAAACTCCATCTGTTCCTAACATCATCACACTAGCATCTGATGCCAGCATGTTGCTAAGCTAACAGTTTACATCCGATTAAATAATTTTACCTCAACAATTTTATCTGTAAACCATTCTGGGTGGATTTTGTTCGCCTCAGAAATTATTGCAATTGTGTTCTGCACAATTAGCATCATTCTTATGGCCAATTTCCACTGAGTGGTACAGTACGGTATGGGTCGGTACAGGTCACCTTTATCAGGCTTGCATTTCCACTGCCAAAAGTAATTCTGTCATTCTGAGTTTAAAATAGTCCAAAAGGCGATGATATTAGTTGAACATGGCAGTTTGTTAATGCTTTATGTTGCTGAAAGAATCATTTGCTCCTTTTTTTTTTTTGGCTTCTCCTTAGTTTTTTCATGCTTTACTCTTTAGTTTGTCCGTTTCTCTGTAAACCAATAGCGGTAAGCTGCGCACGTCAAGCTCCACCTTTTGGTACCCTTTTGTCTTGCTAGGTACCCTTTGCAAAAAGTACTTAAAAGTTGAAAAGTATGGTTTGCTTTTTGGTACCTTTTGACAGTGGAAACAGCCATAAAAGTGTACCATATCATACCGAACCTTACTACTCAGTGGAAACGGGCCATTAGGTGAACATTGCATCAGTTATGATGAGTTTTAATACTCCCTGTAGTGAGCTCTATACAAAGAGTGAGTAATGAAAGAAAAGACAACAGACAGCAAAATAGAATAGAGGACAGAAAAAAAACAAACAAACAAACAAAAAAACACACCCTGAACACTTGCCGAATGAAGCGTACACAGTTTTTTGAGAGGCTGTTTAAGTTGGGGTATGATAAATGGCTCCAATGAGTCAGTTTGATGGAACAGCTGTAGGAAAGCAAGAGAGAATGACACAGGGCCTGTGAGAAGCTGTAATTTAATAGCCTAATTTCCTGCCTGGCCCTGCAGAAATATCTTTCTGACGATGACAGTTGATGAAAATGCACCAGGATTTGATTTGCTCCCCAGTGGAGGACAAGTTCAGACCCATCTCTTCTGCAAGGTCCCTTAGGCAAACATGTTCGGCTGGATGAGTTTGTGTCTGACTGAGTGTGTGTTCATGTGTGTGTGGCAGCTGTAACACAACAAAGCATGCATTGATCATTTGTACATTATCACTTGTTCATTCATGAATGACATAACACTTCCCAAATGTTACAACATAACATTCTATTTTAACAGCTTTCAGTGTTATCTGTGATAGTGAAAGAGCATAACACAAATTTAGCGACTGTTTATACACCCTTGTGTTATTGCACATACATAATATAATAAATAATATATAAAAAATAAATAAATTACAACTCAATAACAATTAATGAAAATATTAATAAAAGAAAATGTCAGCCTAAATTATGACATTATTCACTCACTTATAAAAATAAAGGTACAAAAACACAAAAAAAGAATAAAACAAATTAATTGATTCATAAGACTTATTAATTAATTAACTAAGTAAAAATAAATAACATCCAAAATAAGTCTTATATCCTATATCATGTCATTGCAAAAAATGCAATTAAATGAAACTAAAATTTAACTCACTAATTAGTTAAGTACTTCTCTTATGACCACAAAACATATAAGCATAAGTAAAAAATATATAAATAAAATAAAATAATAAATAAATAATAATAATAATAATAATAATAATAATAATAATAATAAACTACAATATGTACTCACTTATTGTCATCACAAAACATATATATTTTAATAATATTGCATTTGATCATTTATTTGCATATATTTTATACAAACATGTTTTATTTATTTATTTATTTATTTATTTTGATTATTATTTATTTACGTATTATTTATATTAATTATTTATTTATTTAGTTATTTATATTAATATTTCATTTATTTATTTATTTATTTATTTATTTATTTATTTATTTATATTTATATTATATTTATTTATTATATTTATATTTATTTATTATATTTATTATATTTATATTATTTATTGATTATTTATTTCTTTATTTAATTATTTCGTTATTTATTTATTTGTTCATTCATTCATTCATTTATTTATTTAATATACTATATAAGTGTTATTTGATTGAATCATTTTTGTTATCTTAATAAAATGTTAGGATTAAAATGATAGGGTTCAATTACTTTTATTTGTTTCATTATTTCTTTTTTTTATCATTATTTAAAAATTATTTTTTCAAATATATATGTCCACTTCTATTACCATTCTGTAGCATGACTCCCTGGTGGTCCCTGGCTCTCAGTTTGAAAACTAAAGCACAACAACAAAGGTCAGCATTTTACTTTTCAATCCATCCTATCAAACATAGTCAATAGGTAAAATACGACCACAACATTTTAATGAAATCTTAATCCTTTTTTTTCTCCCCAGTGCCTGGTCAATAGCAAGTATTTCATACACATCTGCGTTATTGTTCAATACCCTGAGTGCACTCTGTGAACTAATAGAAAACTTATGTAAATCAGATCAATAGGATATCCATATGTACACTGCCTACAGCTGTGCGAAGTCACCAAGCAGTTCGCTTAATCTAATAACTGATATCAATAGTTTATTTTGAAACCAAGTGGAGCAAAAAAAGAATGCAGCGTAATTAGATTGGCACAGCTTGCCTTCCCTGTCTTCTCCGTTCTGTTCACATACAATTAATGACATGTGTCATTATGGCAGCCAAAGGGCGAGTCATAGGGAATAAATTAATGGCATCACGGCAAAGAGAAAATATTTCATGTTGAACGACAAATACATATTTGTGTAAAGCAGTCGCCACCAGCTTTGGCGAATGATTCTTAATTATGGATAAAAGATGGCTGGAATGTGTATAAGATTTGTTTTAAGAGCTATGAGACAAAGTGCAAACTTGAAAACAATCAAAAGACAGCATGTTTATTTTTGTGTACATTTTACTTGACATAGACTTGGCTGGATATCAAGTATGTGGAGTGATGTTAATAGTAACCGATGAGGTTGTTGACAAGCTTTAATTTCTCCAATATATTTTCAATGATGGGTGGCACGGTGGCTCATTGGCTAGCTCCGTCGCCTCACAGCAAGATGGTTGCTGGTTCGGGTCCCGGCTGGGCCAGTTGACATTTCTATGTGGAGTCTACATGTTCTCTCCATCTTTTTGGGTTTCCTCCAGGTGCTCTGGTTCTTCCACAGTCCAAAGACATGCAGTATAATAGAATTGATTTAAATTATGATTTAATTTAAATTGCAGTGGGTACCTAGCATGACAAAAGGGTACCAAAAGGCAAAGGTAGACGTGCAGCTGAACACTAATGGTTTACAGAGATATGTCATAACAAGCCATGGTCGACCCGAGCTCAAACAAACCTTGTCGTTGTCTTTCAGCAACCTAAAACAAACTGCCATGTTTAACTATTAGCATCGCCTTTTGGACTATTATGAACTCAGAATGACATAATTCCTTTCTAACAAGAGGTTACATGTGCTGGTGAAGATTAAAGATACAGATAAGAAGTCTGGGCTATAGTGTTGTCCCAAATAAGGACTAAATGTATGCTGTGTGTAGTTTTACTATAATTGGTAACCTATCGGAGACTGTAAGGGTCTGCATGTGTTTGTATATGTTGCATTTATTTATTCTATATAATTGCAGACATTACAGTAGGTTATTTATCATTGATCTGCAGTTACAATCAAATCATCTTCATAGAAAGGTAAGTGATCAACATTTATGCACAAGTAATTATGTGTAAAAAGCATCTGTTTTGTGAGAAGTGCATTTGAGTGAGAATGACGTCGAATGAAACTTTCTGTCGTACACCTTGCTTATTGAAATTATTTTGGCAGTGGAAAGGCAAATCTGATAAAGGAGACCAGTACCAACCCGTACACAACCATACTTTTCCACTCAGTGTAAACGAGCCGTGAGGGACTAAGCCGGAGGAAAATTAATAAATGATCTTGTAGTGTAGTGGCTAAAAAGTGAATCTAAGCACAGTCTTTTATACAAAACTTAATTTTCTTCAACCCTTAAAAAGACAGAACTTAACTTAAAACTTAAAAGACAGAACAAAACTTAATTTTCTTCAACCCTTAAAAAGACAGAGATCAAAAATGACAAAAATAAATAAATAAATAAAAAATGTAATACATAAATTAATAGATTATAAATGTATTTATAATGTATTTATAATAAATGTATACATTTAATACATAAATACATACATAAATGAACAAACAAACAAACAAACAAACAAACAAATAAATAAATAAATAAATAAATAAATAAATAAATAAATAACAACACTTGTACAAACAAAAATGCACAAATATAAATAAATTTTAGTTAGGGGTGAATTAAAAAAAAACTAAAACAAACAAAAGAAAATTTAAAAAATGCAAAATAATTTAACATTCTAATAAAATAATATAAAAATAAAAAAAGCTAACAGAGCAGTTGACAAAAATTCCTTGTCATTGCACAACTGTAATAAAAATACTAATAAAATGACATTATTGGAAATGTCACCGTTTACGCAGCTCAACAAAAAAAGTAAAAAAGTATGAATCTGAATGGCAATGCAATCAAACAATTTATATATATATATATATATATATATATATATATATATATATATATATATATATATATATATATATGCTCCTCATATTAAATAAATTTAATCTAGCTAAAAGTAGACATTCACGTTGAAATATTTTAGAAATTGCAGCAGTTCAAGCCACAAAAAAAGTTAGAGTAATATGTCAGTATACTATTCTGAACAGTCTGTGCCTGGCTGGAACTGTAGGTCAGAGACCTCATGACTCAACTTACACCAGTGCCATAGGCTAACTTTCACAATTGAGCTCGCAGAGTGTCATGTGCAAAGAAATGGCCAGACAAACTCTGCAATTATTTACATTGTGTCCAGTCAGTCAGGCCTGAGTCAGATGGCAGCCACACTCACAGACAGCAGGTGAGCTCATAAAAGCTTTCCTCCAACAGCAACAGGGCACCACAAGAAAATATACGGCAGAAACGTGATAAGCATGAACAAAAAAAAAAAAAAAAGACAACATTATACACAGAACAGCAGCAAAGGGAGCTTCTAAATAAAATCTCCAACAACCAACAAAACAATTATATTACTCCACAGAAGTGGACACTTCCATTATACCCAAGCAAGACCAAACCTCCAAACGGCTAAGGTGGAGATCAACTCGATTTAAAAGCAAATATGTGTTTACAGCAGCACGCGTCCGATTATAGAGCCACTGTCGTCCCTAATTGCGTTTTGCAAAACACGGCCATTGGTATTCATAGAATTCATGTGTGAGTAAATGCCTCCTTTCCATCCAGTGGCACATAATTGAGGAGGCTGTACGCTCGGCGGAGGGGGAGAATCTCTGCCAAAGTATTTGGGCGCAAGTCTCCAATCCATAATTAACCTCCCAGGTCCTTCAGAAGCCCATTATAGTGAGGGATCATGCGAGAGAAGCTTCTGGCTTTATGGCTGCAGCTGTGTCCCCACTACACTTTAATGTGTTTATTTACTGGTTCCGTTCACAAGGCCCCTTCTCAGGTGATGCAGCAGCAGCCCGATACAACACTGGCCATCGCCGGGTCCCAGTCGCCCCTCAGCCAACAGAGGCCTTGTTATGAAGAAAAATGGAGAATGCTTGAGCGTGGAAGGATGGATGGCTGAATTCTAGTCCGCGACCTATCTTTGCGCATCTGCAAGGGCATCTGTGTTGTTTTTTTGGGAGGTGCAGGTGCATCACTCAGGGCATTGGAAGATGGGAATAGGTCACTGTCCCAAACAGAAGAGAGACCTTAATTAGAGATTTGCGAGATAGAGCGGCGTTTGCCATCCACAACACTTCAACCGGAGCTCTCCGCTAAAATCGGTTTACAGGTGAGCCAACGACTGATTGATTATGCCAACAAACCTCTGGTAAACTAGTACAACACGCTGTTCATCAGACATACAATTACCAGCAAGGCAGTAATTAGATGCGTGTTTGCTGCACCTGTAAACACACGCCACGGTTGCTAATTTGCTAGCGGAGTTCAAACGACTGGATTGAGATCGTTTGTCGTAACCAGCCTGTTATTTGGTTGGCTTTTCTAAACCGCAGAATAATTGCTACCCTTGCTGTTTTTGTTGTCATCTTGGTGCCAGGCATGATGTTTTCCAGTATGCTAGTTCCAAACACAGGCTGAAAACCGACATTTTCATAAAACATGCCTATAGATACAATTCACAGCTCTAATTAGCACTAGTGGCAGTAAAACGCCAAGCACTTTCACTCCTTTTCATAAATATAATATAAGCTGATTATTCAATACAATTTCACAGCAATTCGTAACTTTTTGATTTAGTGCCTAACTCGTATGAATTCGTCTGATCTAATTCATACAATTTAGGATGATTTGCTCATCACCCAATGGCGATTAGGTTTAGGGATTGGGTTGGGTGCCATGAATCTTTTTTTTTTAATCGTACAATTTTGTTTGACTAAACTCGTACAAACTCGTAAGAATTAGCCACTAAACTGAAAAAAAAAAAAAAGATATAATAGGCTGGATTACCTATTAGGAGGTTGTTTACATTACTAAACGTAAAAACCTAAACAGAAAACACTTTTTTTTTTTTTTTGCAAATAGGCTCATTTTACAACTCTCCTGGAGTTTAATTTGTTCAGCCAATCTCCGGATCTGGCAGAAGCACTTTTAGCTTAGCTTAGCATAGACCATTGAAATGGATTAGACCATTAGCATCTTGCTCAAAAGTGATCAAAAAGTTGCAATATATATATATATTTTTTTTTTTCTAAATAAAGCTTGACTCTTCTGTATTTGCATTGTGTACTAAGCCAGACAGAACATGATAATTTGCTGTTTTCTACGCTGATATGGCTAAAAACTAGGGATGCACTGATCCAGATATGGATCAGATATTGATTCGATACCGCATATTTTTGCTGGATCGGGAATCGGCCAGCTGGTACAGATCCAAATCTGATCTTGCGAATGCACGATAATGTGTAATTTATAAACCATCAAAAGCCACGAAGGCAGCCTATTACAAGGCACTAGAAAGTTGTCATGCAGGCTACAATATCCCAAATGTTCTGAAGCCATTCTATAGTTTAATGTGGAAGCACAGATGAATATTCATGTGGTTAAATTCATGTTCATTTCGCATCCAGCAGCTGCGCCAGTCAATCATTCTTCATTCATTCACAATTCAAACTGCGTGTCGCATTCATGACAACTAGAAAAACTTTCTCCAAGACAAATTGTTCCTGTTAATATAAGTAATTATTGGAGAAATACATTTGGGTTTGCATTAAATGGCTTCATTTTTATTTTTACCTGCAACATGGAGATCACTGCTGTTTCTAAATCATGTTGCACTGTGTCTGTTAGATCATGCAGATCACATTCATAACACTGGAGTAGAGAGGGTTATTACTGGCTGTTCCTGAAACTTTAAAATAAGAAAAGGTTCAATAAATACACTAGACAGATCCTAAACGCACTGATTTCTCCTCTTTGCGCTGCTGTTTTAGAAGTGTGTCTCCTTGGAATTATAAGGTTTTATCTGTGTTCTGGATGATTTTGAGAAATTGAGCTTTAATGTTTTTGCATTCCATATAGATAACTGTATGTGTGTGACATTTGCTTTTAAATAAAAAGTCTTAAAATGCAAACAACTTATAAAAAAAAAAAGTAAATAAGTTGTCATTTAATAAGAATATGTCAATACCTCAATTTTAACAAAAAATATCAGATAGAACCTTATAATTCTAAGGTGACGAGTGTCCATATATTGGTGGGCTGTGCGCTGTGTCTCAGTGATGCAAGCATTTCGTTCAGGCACTGGCTGCACAGACGTGATATGCGCCGCTCCGTAAGATTATTCTTACATTAAGTTTATGTTCTCTCATCCATCCGACTGAGTTTATTCTTATGAGGGGAATACTTTAAGTGCTGCAAATAGTTTGTAAAACCTGGCTCATTGTGGTCAAAGTTGTTGAAATTAAAAAAAATGAAACTGACGGGCTGGCGCATATGAATTGTCTTTAACAGAAAATTATGTAGCCTAAAATATATAAACATTTTATATATAGAAACGTTTTATTTAATAGACCAGTTTGTCAGTTTGTGCGCTGAAGTATATAACCGGACCTTGTTTTGAGTTTCTCCTCAAATATTCTTGTTTATTTTGTAGATAACTGAGCAACAAAAATACATTAAAATAACCAACAAATTATACCAAATGAAATTAGTTTCACAAAGATAATTTTTCAGACATGCTTTCAGTTTCTTCATATCACTCGTGGCGCGGGAGAATGTTTATTAAGTAAAACTGGCCTCAGACAGTTTAGTTTAGTCTGCTTTAAACCTAAAAATATCAAGCTTTGCTATAAGGCTAATTATTTTAGCAACGATTAGGGTCAACAGAGGCAGCTTATTACAGATTTCAAAGAAAGATCTTAATATTAAAACAGAAACACAAGCTGAACCACAAAAGATCAGATCAATGGCATAATGAATGCTCAAATAATGTAGCTTATAGTTTACAGCAAGCATCATGTTTAGTTAGATTGTGCCATCTGTCATATACAGTAGACCTATAAGTATGTTATTTTCACTTAAGAAGATATAATATTTGAGTTTATTACCCGAAAAGAAACTGTAGAAAATTTATTATAGAATTATAGTACTATAGAAACGGTATTATCTTATTAAAAATTATAATTAAAAAAACAGCATAGTACAGGGATCAGATCTGTATTGGTCGAAACTCAGAATTTTGTTATCGAGATCGAATTGGTTCCAAAAAAAAAAAGGTATGGGTGTATCCATACTAAAAACTATACTTTATTCCAGTGTAATTTTCAAGGAGTGTAGCACCATTACTATACAGCAAGGTTGTTATAGTTAACAAAAACGAAGAAAAAAAGAAAAAAAAGAAAGTAAACTAAAAATTTTTCATTAACTGAAATAAAAGAAAAAAACAAGAGTTAAAAAAAAACAAAAAAAAAACTAAAACTGTTTTGTGTACATACAAAACTAACTGAAAATAACTAAAATTATGTCAAAAACATCCTTTGTTTTCATCCTTGTAAATGTATTTAATACAAAATCCTACTGTATGCCTTTTGGAGGTAAATCTATTTACATCAGAGTCTGTAATCCTTCTGCTATAGTATTTTTTTTATTTTTGCTTCATATTGTTATTAACCATGCTCTACACATTGAACCAAGTAAGTGTTGAGGAATTCTGCTATTACCACTGTTGATAACCATGTTTATTAAAAACACAATAAAGTTTAAATAAACATAAAAGTTTAATAAAGTTGCTGTGAAATGCAGTCTATGTTCAGTCTCTAAAGAACTTTCCACTGCTTTTAACTCAACAAGCAACTTGTTTAAGCACTTGAACAGAAAGCATTCTATTATAATGCTCATCTCAAAAGAGGACACCGGCGCCCAAACACAGTGGTACAACTCAGCCTAAAATTTTAAATTAAGCTAAATTTTATTTTTGTGCAGGATTGGGAAAGAGGGTACCTTCTGAATGTGAAGAAAGGGTAGTTGTTTTGAGCAGTTCACATATCTCATCACTGGCGTGCACGTGCATATAGAGTGCATGTTCCATGTTCCATTTTCTGAGCACACCAGTTTCTTTTTTTAATTTTCTTTTTTGTATTACTGCAATTTAATCAACCATTTAAAACACCAATGAAAACCGACAAACATTTATTTTTATTAGATTATGAATGAATAAATGAACAAACTAAAGAACGAAAAGAAACGAACAAAACAAAACAAAACAACGGAACACATGAACAAACGAGCGAACAAACGATTGAGACAAAACAAAACAAAATTTAACAAAATTAAATTAAACGAAACCGAATTCGGGGAAGTTTTCTTTTAAACACATACATGTTGACAGTGTCACAAGTAATGACATAATATCACTTAGCAGAAATGTTGCAACAGACACTTTTTCCCCAACAAGTCTGAGCTGGAAGTTTTAGTAGCGCTAACAATCTAAGATATTAAAAAACGGCTCATAAAACTACATTTCTTTTTTCCTCTAAGTACATTTGGATAATCCTTCCTATTCCCATGTGGCTTAATCTCAAGCAAAACTCATTAAAACAGTAAGAGAATATCACAAAAGTCTTTCAAGCCAATAGGCTCACCGCTAACATGATTAAATCATTGATCCCCCCGTAAAGCTGGAGGCCTCTAGGTGCAAAATGACCTTTTAATAAAATGACGGAAATCTGGTTACCCTGAAAATAACTGATCAAAGTTAAGGTCAGGTGACTGTGGTGGCATTTTATCCATGTCGCGGTAGAAAGGTATTTATTTACCCTGTTTTCCTCCTCGCAGCAAGAGATTTGGAGGTCTGGAGGACTAATTGTAATCCTGTACGAGACAGAACCATCTCTGCTTTTCATTAGGCCCAGAGGAAGGATCTCCATCAAAGTCCACATCAGCTTTCAGGGCCATGATTCTGGGCTAGAGCACATTTTCATTACCGTCACCGGACAAACCGGCTGCTGCCCTCAATCTGGAGATCACACACTTTTCAGAGCGGCTCTAAAGTGCATGAGGTTCAGATAGGCAATCAGAGCACATCCAGAGCTGAACATTCAAACGCCGAGGAGGATTTAATCATTTCCATCTTCAGGGTAGCAATACAGCAAAGGCTTACAAGCAGGAACGGCAAGTCTTATAATTTCCTAAGCTTGTTCTAAGGCTGCGTTGATTATATTTAGTCCAAAGTGGAGACCCTTGAAGCCTGGCGCTTTATTAAAATCGTAAATGAAGACCAATCCCGAGGATCGGCTTCAAAGCTCTTCCCACCTCTTCAATGTTTATTGCATCTCAATTTCCTTGCTAGATTGCCAGAAATAAATTTTGTATCCGAGAAAGCCCCTTTTTATTAATGACACTAGATGAAATATCACTTCATTTTAAATTTAATTACAAGGCCATAATATTTCCTTCCCCCAGCCAGCTGGTGATGTTATGCAATTTTTTTATTTTTTATTTTGATGAACATGTTGTATTCAAAAACATTTACATGTATTGATTAATAAACAGTAAAGGAATAGCAGAGTGTGGGATTTTACTGTGTGTACATATACATGAATATATACACACAATCATATATGTATGTGTTTAGAGTTTGAGATAATAAACTTACATAATCAACCCTAAAATTTCAAAAAAATATATACAAATAAACAAATAAATAAATAAACAAAAATAAATATATAAAACAATAATAAGTAAATACATAAATAGACAGACAGACGAATAATTAAATAAATAAATGAATAAATGAAATAATAAATAAATACATACACAAATAAAATATAAAATAAATAAAATATTAAAAATAAACAAATGAATAAAAATTTTTTTAAAAATGGATGAATGAAAAATAATAAATAATTGAATTAATACATGCATTAAATACATGCATAAATGAATAAATAATAATAAAAATAACTGGATAAAAATCTATAAAAAATAAATAAAATAATAAAGAAATAAAGAAATAATAAGTAAATAAATAATAAATTAATAATAAAATAAATAAATAATGACTAAATAAATAAATAATAATAGTTATAAATAAATACAATAAAAAACAAAAATAATATTAAACAAAATAAATAAATAAACCAATAAACCAATAAATAAATAAATAAATAAATAAATAAATAAATAAATAAATAAATAAATAAATAAATAAATAAATAAATAAATACATAAATAAATAAATAAATAAATAAATTCTAATTAGCAGCATTTTCACAACAGAGCTGAACTGGGATTCTTTAGTATTAGCAATTTTAACATTACTGTTTGCAATAAATCCTTGCCATCATGTGCTCTACAGACTCAAAGCAGACTCTTCAGTTTCAAAGATATTTTTTTTTTTCTGGCTAGAGATATAAAATAAATATACAAAAAAATAATAATAAACATGCAAATAACTTATGCTAGAAAGCATTCATCGCTTAACAGCCCCAGTACGTTCCAATACATTAACTGTCTGTTACTGTCAGAGAAATGAGTTAGGATGCACAAACAGAGGGATGCTGAATCGGCAGTTTGCTACAAAATGCTGCTGCTGGCTACATTTTGATGATGAGAGATGAATAAAGCAAATATGATAAATTAGACGGCACATAACGCTACTCTAATTAATTATAATTAATCATTTTAGAGTGTGTTCTGAGGCGTTATTCTAAAACGCGGCCCGGGTGATGCATTGCAGAAGCAGGCTAGAAATCATCCTGCTACTGAACAGAAACTGATCTAATGTTCAGCCCAATGATGGGAGCATTTCTGAATGTGTCTTGCTTTTCCAGCTCTGCAGGTTCAGTTTCATATTAATTAACAGTTACAGTATCAGAGGGGCAGAAGTATTTGTAATTAATATTATAAAAAAAAAAATTATAAAATTGTTACCTAAAAATGTTAATCCTCATTTAATACCCCAATCGTATTTTTTAAACACTTTTGTTTCTGCTTTATTTTAAACATTCAAACGAATCGCAGGTTATGAAGCGCAGGTTGAGTGTTTCTCCCAAAGAAAATCCTGTCCAAACAAAATTATATCAGGCATCTGTAGCTCATTTAGCTAAATTCTCATTTACTCACTCAATCATATTGTTGCAAATACTTGTTATGCTTTATTTTGATGTTTGATTTTATGCGTTCTATTGGTTATAAATGTGCGTTCACACTTTTGATTCAGTTCACTTCAGGGCTTTTCTCACTGTGCGTAATACCAAAGACTATAGAAAACACAACACATGTCACCGAGTATTGTTTTGAATGGAGAAAAGTGTAATGGCAAAGCGCATAGAGTTACCAAGAGGCAACACTCTAATGCAATTTGGGAAACAGCCACTAGATGGCACGATGCATTTTGGAATGTTAATTCAAATAGAACAACAGCATATTATAAGTATTTTAAAAAATTATTAAAAGTACTGATGATTGTGAGTAAGGGTTTTATTGTTGTCTTTCATGTTGTATCTCAGTTTTTATGCGCTTTTAAAATAAATAACTAAATAAAAAAACAAAAACAAAGCAGCTGTTTCCATCATGACAGCAATAAGATCCAATGGCCAGCCGATCCCTTTTACTCAAAAATGGCGGAATCCGGAGCTGTTGCTGGGCGCTGCTGTTGCAATTGAACGTTCTATTGAGTGTCGCCACTTGGTGATTCTAAGCTCTTTGGTAACGGTTAATGTGGCTAATAAAGCGTCCCTTCTAGTACAAGAGCCAATCAGCGATCGCTATATTCTGATGATTCTCCGGAGGAGGGGCGTAAGTTTCTGCAGATTTTGTGTGATTCGAATGTTTAGAAATGAAACTAAAGACACAGTTGTTGTTAAGTTTTTGGTGATTTCTAAAATTCAATCATAAGCTTGGAAAGTAGTTTTGGAGAATTCGATATTTCCTCTTTCAGACAGAATGCCAGAGCATACTGCCTGAGAGGCGTTTCTGAGATGGCCCTTGAGTGAAATGACTTGTCTAAAATGACTTGTCTTAAATTATAAAGGTGTGTTCACATGTGTGAAATTTGGTTGTCTTAGTTTGTTTGCTTGTTGTGGCTAAAAATAAAAGAACATGCTACATCCAGCAAAAAAATGAAAACATAATCATTGCAGAATCCTTTTATAATAATTTCATTAGCAAAATGTAACCAATCTGGAATCAGTCCCAAGCGTCAACATCCCGCTCTCCTTCATGAAGCTAATATAGAAGTAACTGAAACTGTAAGTCATCAAAATTTGACTAGGCCTGGCCTTAAATAGAGCACATTTCTGTTGACCCCAATGTTAAAATGGCCAAGTTTACAAAAAAAAAAAAAGTGTTTACAACCTGGTAAAAAAACTATTTTAGTGTATATAGCTAATATATTACTTCATCACAAGTGTGTATTGAAACAATAATTAATTTGTTTAATTTAAATTTAGTCTGCATAATTAAGGGCGTGGCCGCTTGAGTGACAGCTAGATCTCGCTGGTCATCGTCACTTCACCTCTGCTGATTCCAGCTGATTAGCCACTGAACTCTGCATATACTGTACATTGTATTTTTGTTTTGTTTAATGTGGGTTCACGCAGTCAATTGCATTTTGTGATTATTTCATACAGTTCTCAAATAGGGCATGCTGTGCACTAATTGTGCTCACAAATTGAAATTGATTGAAATTCTTATATGCTTTTATCTATAAATGTATTTGCTTCATTTAAGATCATTTATTTATCACTTATACTTGCAAGTATTGAGCGTTTCTCCCAAAGAAAAGCCAATCTAAGCAAAATGCTAGCAGGTGTCTGTAGCTCCGCTCTTGTTTGGTATCCCCCAGTGAGTAAGATGACAGACACACACACAAAAAAATGGTGATGCCACTTGTAACTTCATTTGTGCTATAAGTGATGTCACACTTACTACGTAAATAATTTTTACAGTCTATGGTCAGTCTAGATCAGGGGTGTCCAAACTCAACAAACATCCAACTTGCCTCAACGCATCTGCAGGGATGTTTCTAGAAAGCCTAGTAAGAGCTTGATTGAACAGTCCAGGTGTGTCTAATCGGGGTTGGAACTAAACTTTGCAGGACACCGGCCTTCCAGAACCAAGTTTGGGCACCCCTGGTCTAGATCAATGATGCAAGAGTTTTCTGAGTTTGTCTTGCATTTCCAGCTCCACAGATGCACTTGCATATTAATTAACAGTTATTTAAGAGCCACAAGCAATATATATATATATATATATATATATATATATACATATATATATATATATATATATATATATATATATATATATATATATATATATATATATGTATATATATATATATATATATATATATATATATATATATATATATATATATATATATATATATATATATATATATGTATATATATATATATATATATATATATATATATATATATATATATATATATATATATATATATATATAATTGTTACCTAAAAAAAATCATATTTAATTAGTCACTCGTATGGTTTGAAATATTTTAGTTCTACTTCATTCTTGATGGTTGTCTCAATACATTCTGTTTACCATAAGGTGTGTTCGCACCTATGATTTAATTATATTCATTTGTTTGGTCTAAAAAAGGTAGATCCAACAGATTTAATCCTGGTTAACATTCACACTGTAGAAACAGTTTTTCTTCTCATTATATCGAAAAGAAACTGATCTAGGGTCAGGCCAGTGCTGGGATAGTTTCCGAATGTGTCTTGCTTTTCCAGCTCCGCAGATGTGATTTTTTCCTAATTGACAGATATCAAAGGGCCACGAGTTTTTGGATTTTTTAATTTATTTTAATCCTAATTGACAGTTATCTTGCTTCATTTGTCAAGCAGGCAGACACTACGAAACAGGGTCTAGCGATAATAGTGGCTCCGAGGCTGAACGTGGAACGGGTTGAAGATGTTATGAAAGATGCCCTCTGGATGGGTCAGTTAGCATGTCATGGTGCCCAGCTCGACATCCTTTTCTCCCAGTGTTTTGCAGTCGCTCTCTGTATTCCTGTGTTTATAATCTGTCCAAGCATTGATCCACAGACTGCGCTGTCAGGTCAGGTCTTAGTTTCGGCGCTCTACCTTTCAGCTGTCATTTACTGACATAGTTTAGACACATCCTGTGTAGCTTTAACAGGAGAAAACCACACACCTCTGACCTCTTAAAGCCCTCATCTTTGGCTATTCCTCTGAGCAAGAGCCCCCTTTGTTCATTCACTGGTTTTTGTGAACGTATCTAGGGACCGCTCTATTGAGAGAAAGACATCTAAAGACAGGTACGGATCTGAAGCTCCTGTCCAAATGTCGATCGAGCCAAATGGGCCTGGATTTATTGTATGAGCTCCTCATGCATTGTGCATGTGCGGTAAGAGCCGGAGAGAGAGCAGGCCAGTGGAGTCAGCGCTTTTACAGCTATTACTTGTTTTTCCTCAACAACATGTTTTGACAACAGTGGACACTATAAGAAGTGTTTTCTCTGAGGGCCCCAAACACGTCTACAGTATATATTTTTAATGAAATACATATAATAACACAGTTAAAAAATTTAAATAAAAATGTATACACTTTACTTGTACCTTGGTGTTCATAAGACTGTCATGAGACCTTCATATGACATTACATGTCATGAATACGATTTATGCATGTTTGTGTCAACTGTCATTAAGTGTCAATTGCTCAGTTATGTCATTTTAAATACAACTATGACACTGATTGAGATGTCTTTGTCATGACAACTGCACTTTATCAAGACATCATATCTTGTCATAAACATGACAGTCATGAGGCCATTATAATTGTGTCATGAACTTTATTACAGCATCATTAATGTATGTCTTTACCTCAACTACATTGGTACAACGTGAAATTGTTATTGGATTGCCAATTAATGTCATTCAACCTTAATGACACTGTTATAAAATTGTTTGATCATTATTAGTATTATATATTTAAAACGGCAGCAATGCCAAAGCTCCAAAAATGCTAATTTATTAAATTAAAAAGGCTGATACAAAGCATGTAACGTTTTGAGCACACGGCTCTTCATCAGACAGTGTTCATCACAGTAATGTGCTCGTTTTTGTACATTTCCAGATCACATGATCTTCTACTATCTCACAACAAGAAAAAAACAAAAAATACAGATTTATAAATTAAGTCCTCGTATATGAGATTTAAGGTTTGGAACCTTGCTGAAGTCTGTTCTGAAACGAAAGTGTCAGACTTGACGTCATTCGCTACGGTTTTTAATGATGCGCAACTTGCATTGACGGGAAAATCCGATCTACCTGCTTCTACAGCAGACACAAGAACACCGATCCGATTATTATCGGATAAATTTCCACATATGAACAAAGCCTAAATCTGATTTGAGTAAATCAGAATCCATGTGATTTGGTTCTGCTTACAAGTACATGGGCCATATCTGATCTGTGCCACATGGGAGAAAAAAAATCGGAATAGAGTCGCTTAAACAGTGCAGTGTAAATGAGGCCAAAATTGCCAGTGAATCCTACATTGACCACAGATTTTTTAGAACGAATTTCCAGTGGGATACTGAAACAAAAAATTTGTAATACATTTTAAAAACATATTATTGCAGTCTAAACAAAGCAACCATGACAATCTATTTATTTATTGTTTTAATCTTTAAAACGCAGTGGCACAGTAGCTAGTGCTGTCTCCTCACAGCAAGAATGTCCTGGTTTGAGCCTCAGCCTGGTCAGTTGGCATTTCTGTGTGGAGTTTGCATGTTCTCCTCGTGTTTACATGGGTGTCCTCCGGGTGCTCCGGTTTCCCCTACAAGTCCAAAGACATGTGGTATAGGTTATAGGTGAAATGGGTAAGCCAAATGTATGTGTGTGAATGAGTGTGTATGGGTTTCCCAGTGATGGGTTGTGGCTGGAAGGGCATCCGCATATAATATATTTAAAATTTCATGTTTTTGCATAAAAATGTAACAGCACATCAGTTTACAACGATCATGAATATATGTAAAGTATCAAATCTGTATTTCAGAATAAATTCCGAAGGATTACATAAACTAAAGACTGGAGTCATAAGGCTGAAAATAACTGAAACAAACAAAATACAATTACAAAACTGTACCAAGATTGATTAGTATTGCCTTTTCTCAGTATTTTCAAACAAATGCAGTATTTTACACCATAGGAGACTTCTTTCAAAACTGTTATTCCTTCAAATCCCAAACGTTTGACCAATCACAGATTAATATTTGAGATACCTCAAAAAAACAAACAGGGCATAACTTTAAATCCTGCAAGTGACTTCAAAAATACAAAAACAGCACTAACACACACACACACACAGACACACACCCAGACTCTCCAAGCCTCTCAGGAGTGCAGTTTTCTGACTGACGGCATAATATGTTGTCTTTAAAGAAGGCTATGGACACTGAGAGAAAGATCACTCATGGAATCAGTGATGTATACATTAAGGGAGGGCTGAGGAGGGAAAAGTGGGATTGGCGGAGTCCTTCCCACAGCAACAGACGGCAGCCTATTGAATCCACTGCGTGTTTGGCTGGGCTCAAATGCTCCAGCCGGAGATGATGATGTCATCA
This sequence comes from Danio rerio, assembly GCF_052040795.2. Taxonomy (NCBI): domain Eukaryota; kingdom Metazoa; phylum Chordata; class Actinopteri; order Cypriniformes; family Danionidae; genus Danio; species Danio rerio. The sequence goes on from NC_141037.1 coordinate 37,783,315, forward strand.
GACAGGAGTGTAGACGGTGGTCTCACCTTCAGGCTGTGCCCTCTACTCTGACATTCACGAGCCTCGTGTTATCAAAACAAAGTCAGGCGCAGGCGAGGGCATCATTCATCACAACAAATATGTGGAGCAAATAATTAACCGGGTTTAATCAAAGTCACCAAAAAAAAAAAAAAAAAAAAAGACTTGTTCCAAATAGACCCCCAAAAGTCTGACAGGAGGTTGTCTCATTAGGTTTATCGATTTACGAAGCGGACAAGAAAACAGACTCATTTGTCTAAAGACAGATTAAGTGAGACTTAGCGAGGATACTAAAATAAATAAACAATAACAATATAAAGAAAATAAAACTTACAATGGAAAATTATTATGCATTAAATTTTCAGTAGTTAGAAAAGAGTTACATTGGAATACATTAAGTAATATTTAAAGCATATTTGCACATGTCACAATTATGAGGTGTAAGAATCAATCTTTATATCTTTTTACAAATATTATTGATTGATTGATTTTGTTACTTATTTTCTTTTAGTATTATTAACATGGGGGAAATCAGATCCCTAATTTTAGGGTGTGTTCACATCATAGACTGTAAAAAAATATAAACTTAGTATCTGTGGCGTCACCTACAGGTTTTTGAAGAGCGCAAAAGAAGCTACATGTGGGCGTGGCCAACTGTTGCCAATTCGTTCACGCTTTTTCGTGCCAACTGGGGGTAACTGAAAAAGGGCAAAGAGGTAGAGCATGAGCACATCTACAGGTGACTGCTAGTACTTGCTTAGACTGCCTTTTCTTTGAAAGAAAATCTTAATAATTAATTTCCTGGGATTCGTTTGTTTTCTGATCACATGTGCATGGTTGTGTACTATATCAATAAAGTGTTTAGTCTTATAAAAACACTAGTATAATTAGGGTTGGGTCGATAGACGATGTCATTGTCCATCTCCGATGGCTGATAGACATCAAGATGCTGAGCCGGCACTGCAATCCTCCTCTGCATTAATTATGCAGACTTAATATAGCTTAATAGAAATGGATGAGTTATAAAACTAAAAATAAAAAAACACTCCCCTCAAAGTTGTCATGAAGTTTAAAATTAGCTTATATAGTCTAAATTATTTATTTATTTTTATTTTTTTTTGTACCAGGCTGTAAACACATTTTTTTCTGCTGTAAAGTTGGCCATTTTATTTGTTTTTCTGTTTTGTAAACACAAAATAAAAAAAAATAAAAACAATTATACATAGGCCCTAGCCGATTGCTCTGTAAATCATTATTTGTTCTTCTGCATTGCATGATTACCATAGTCCATTGTGCTCCTGTTCCTTGCACGTAGCTGATGCATATGAGCATTTATACTTCTTATACCTATGGGCATTTACACTTCTGTATCTGTCTGTGCTAAAAGATCGGAACTGTCGAATGTTCAACAACTGTAAAAATAAACACAAAATAAACACAAAATAAAAGGCTCTCGGCCCCGCCCACACTGACCAATCACTGCTACAAGGCTGACCAATTACAAATCTTGCACTCAGCGTTGTTGTGACATGTACAGTAATTAAATGAGGTGCATATCAGGGTACTTGTGCACTTGGCATGGAAATAAATTTGGCCCTTATAGAGAGTCCTATTTACGGTAGATGAATCTGGAGTGGGCGATGCAGTGGCGCAGTAGGTAGTGCTGTC